>NW_024532824.1:0-67500 GCF_016097555.1 Gigantopelta aegis
ATTTCAAAACCACCTGCTAATTGGCACCATAAAAGAGACTATATACCATAAAAAACAAATTTAACAGCTTGCCTTTGTAACCGAAGTTTTCCACGGAACACTGTTATACTAAATTATGACAATAGAATAGCATTAACGAGGGACAACTCTATATCACAGTTATATTGCTACTCACACTGGACATTAATTGTTACGTTGTTGCTCGCGACGTTTGAGGTTCTGCACTGCCATGGTCCTGTGTCTTGAATTTTCACTCTTTTTATTATCATCTCATAATATTTCTTGGAATAGTCGTCATGATGTGTATGGCTACCACAACTACAATCGTAGCCTGCATTGTTTGGATAATTTGATCTCGAACATGTTGAGCCTTCTTGTTCTATCTGACATAAAGCAGATTGCTGTCCAGCTGATCCTCGTTTAAAGTATATGATGGTATTCAGGTTATGTGCGTTATCCACGCTACATAGTAATTTCACTTGAGTACCTATCACCACATCTTGCTTAGGCAGACTATATATCCACAGATTTAACCACACTGCAGTAACTCCAGGTTAAATATGCTGTAATGTTCGTCAGGAATGCAACGTTTTCGAAACATACATACATTTAGTCTGTCATGAAGAACAAATTATAATTGATCTTTTCACATGAATTTGTTGTTAGTGTCACTGAACTTCGCTATAGGCGCCATCACGATAGGCCATATTTGTGCTGATGCTATGGACATGATATTGGTCATAGACATAGGGGCTCCCAGCTATACAGAGTTTCATAGGAATCACTAGGCATTTTTACGTGGGTTATAACTAATATTGTGGCTAGAATGATGGAAATAGATGATAAACTATTTCAGGCCAGCTAATTTTTCACGAATATATCTATCGTTTTTTCCCAAAATTAAGGGTTTTCTCCAGCACTAGGAGCCAGTTTCCCCACCAGCTTACTCGTCTTGTGTATCATCTTATATTGGTTGCTAAGCAAGTAGTACAAAGAGCTCGCCCTATGCCAAAAAAAGTATATGCATATAAATATAATGAATGTGTGAAAATAATCTTTGTTCCCTGTAGGAGTACTGGATCCAATATAAAATTATCAGTAATGTTATTTCAGCAAATAAAATTTGGTTATTTAAAATTATATATATTGACTCACCTGTATGCATATTCTGTGAAAAGAAACAATGTACTGTGGTACATTTATTTTGGGAATGTACAAAAAGAAAAAACAATGAAGAAACAAGAATGGATTAATAAGGAAACAAATAGGGTAACTAACTTGTCAAAAGAAAAACAATTATAGGATTTAAGACACGTAATATAATAAGATTAATAATATTATATTCATAATTAAATCACTGGTGTATAAAAACATTTGAAGTCTTAGATACTCACTTTCGAATGGACCAAAAGAGAGTTGACATAATATTACCTATGCCGATGTGATTCTGAGAAATATGTAAAATGTCATAATAAAACTACAGTATAGTGATAACTCTATTTATCATATAATATCTTACATTTTCAGTGCAATCAAAGTATGTGATATTTTTCAGATCACATACTTTAAGAATTTGATAACTTTGCAAATTAGATGTAAATTAGTCTCGGTCTCGGCACTAGGTTTATTGACATTTAAGCAAACGTACTTGCGTGACACTCCATGATTGACGTATGCATTCATAGTCATCAAATAAAAACATTTCAATGGCAATTTGACACTGAAAGCTGTCCAGCGTTCAGAAAACAAAAAAGGTTAGGCATAACTTTGTTTTGATGTAAGGACATTCAAAATGACGTCATTCGAATTTGACGTCATTTCCATTCAGAAATACACGGCGTCACATATTCTTACGTCATTTGAATATCTAGTAATGGCGGACTGGAATTAAAGTTGCGTGTACAGTTTACAAAAACACGTTGTATTAAGCTTGAGCTTATATGATAAAGAGATTATTACCCTCGTGTATTTCGGTATCGTCAATATCATATATTAGGAATAAAAATAATGTATTATGCTCGCCAGAGGCTCGCATAATACAATTTTTATTCCTAATATATGATATTGACGATACCGAAAAACACGAGGGTAATAATCTCTATATCTACTTATTACTGATAGGATGTATATTATATTGTTGTGTAAAAATGTGTATGTATGTATTGTTTGAATATCTATATAGTTTATGTATATCAGATTTGACTGTCACATACATTTATATTAATGCACTGGCACAAGGGATAATTAAATCCTTTCTGGCCTCACAAATTATTTCATGATGTTGATGGACTTGCAGACATGCTACGATATGTTCAGAGCTATCGAGTCATCCTAAAACACATGCTCTTTAACTCAGCCATATGCATGTGACCTACAAGCTATGCAGTCGATCCCGCTTACATGCATGGACAAACCTGCCACTGGTATGCATGTATGTGTGAATGTGTGTATGTGTGTATGAATGTACGTATGTATGTATTGTACGTATTGTATGTATGTGCATATATATGTGTATGTATGTGTATATATATGTGTGTGTATGTGTGTCTGTATATATATATATATATATATATATATATATATATGTGTGTGTGTGTGTGTGTGTGTGTGTGTGTGTAATCATAGTGTTGCAGGTTCCAAATTATTATATATAGTTATTTACCTAAATGCTAGAGCCGTTTTACTTATAATTGTACTTGCGCTATCCAGCTCGTCATGTTCATGTTTACTTTAAGCTGACAGCACTTTCAGATATTTGTTTATGTGATATAGTTTAAATAGTATGAAATATAAACTATTCCAGGTTTTCAAATTTGACTGGTCAATACCGACCATATCTGATGTTCTTGCTTCTTGTTTTATTGTTTGTTTTCTTTTGTTTAAGCATGTCTGAAAATATTTAGTGGATTTAATTGGGATCTCATATATTATCATCCCACCGCGATTGTCTAATATTGGTTAATTTATTAAGTAGAAGATTAAAACGGGAAGAGAAGACCAAGGTTGATACAGGTGAAACCAAACCTTCGTTGACAAATCAGATATCATTAGTATAAGACTTGAACGAAAGCAAAGATCAAGTCTTTACCATATGATGTACTAATATTTAGTAAAGGGATACAGGGTTAGCCTATATCGGCACCGAGCAGTTAAGTATTAGTTATGTTACACACCACAGCTGCCATGTTGACATCACATAAATAGATTTTGAAACGCGTACTAATTAGGAAATGCATAGTTGTTTTGCTTAAATGTTTTAGTGAATGGGATGAAAGAAACTAAGCGTTTTCCTAAATTGATGGAAACGTGTGTATCACAGTTGCATGGCTACTCACTTTGGACAATAATTGTTACGTAGTTGCTTTCGTCGTTTGAAGCTCTGCACTGCCATGGTTCTGCGTCTTGAATATTCGCTCTGTCTATTATCATCTGATAATATTTCCGATAATAATCGTAATGATTTGTGTGTGTACCACAAATACAATCATAGCCTGCATTGTTTGGAGTATTTATTCTCCAACAGCTTGAGCCTTGCTGCTTTATCTGACATATTGAACGTTGCTTTCCAGCTGATCCTCGTTTAAAGTATATGATGGTATTCAGGTTCCATGCGTTATCCACACGACATGTTAGTTTTACTCGATCGCCTTCCTTCACAACATAGCTGTCAGGATATAACTCAAGTTTGATTCCTAGAAATAAACATAAAAACAGCAAATAAACATTGACACTAATCAAGGAATAACGAGACAAACCCACACACAGTTGATATTTACGATAGGCGAAGGTAAAGTTACTATTTCGCAAAGAAGACACACTTATATCGCAAACACATAGGCATCTTAAAACACGAGAAACTAATTATAAACTGACCCAAAATGTTTTTGCACCCACGCACACACACACACACACACACACACACACACACACACACCAACACACACACGCACACACTCACCCACTGATTCCTGGAAATATACATAAAAACAACAAAAGGTGACACTAATCAACGTATAACGAGGCAAACCATTACACAGTTGATATAGTGATAGTCGAAGGTAAAGTTTATTTCGCAAAAAGCCCCACTTATATCGCAGAACGTTTCTTAAACACATACGCTTGTTAAACACTAGAGATTAATTATAAACTAACCCAACATGTTTTTGCACACAAAGACACAAACGCACACACAATAGCTCTCATCAAATGAGAAATATTTTGTTTTACATGCCTCTGTCCAATAAAGGTTCAGACCACGTCTCCTTCGTATCCGATCATGGAAATAGGCCTGATCCGGGGGATATCTATCTATCTATCTGTCTATTTGTCTATATGTCTGTCTGTCTGTCCATCTTTCTGTCTGTTTCTCTCGTATTCACAGACGCAAATACACTATATATATCTCAAACACATACACCTATACACACAAACATAATCGGGCAGACGTATCATCAAATACACTCACAAGCGCGCGCCATTGGTTTAAGGTTTATATAATTTTAACTATTTAAAAACTTCAGCAAATTTAAAACTGTATATCTGAGATTCAAACTGGTTGAAGAGTTTCAAACCAGCGGTCTATGCCCCATCTAAATTCAAGCTAACCACTAATTTGAAAATGAATCCTACAGATTTATCATGGATATGAGCAACATATTTGCTCCTGTCTCTGCAAGTGTGTCAAAAACGGTTACTGACAGAGCCAGCGATTCTTTATCGACGGTGGGCCTACCGCATTCGCCGGTGATAACTGAAAAGATGGAAGACAAGACCAGTGAATTCAGGTGTGTAATGTGTATTGGCATGGGTCTCATTTGGTGGGGATGTCGCGACGTGCCCCCTGCCCCCGCAACATTGTTTCCATATGTGTCCTAAATAGGTCTATGTCTCTGCCCTGTAGTTAAGTATTAAAAGCACAACTCACATAGCGTAATTTAACGTCGTTGAAATAATTTATGACGAATCTGATCAAAGTCAAACTGTTATGTTGAACAAAGTTTCACAAGCGCATGTTTTCGCCATTTTCCCAGTTGTTATACAGACCGATATTATAATTCTTTAAGAATGTTGAAAACTGGAAATTAAACTGTAATGATCATATTATGCACTGGCGTGGTGTGTGGGCGGTGAGGGTAGGTGTGTGGGTGCAAAGGGGCGTGCATGGAAAGCACAAGACACTAGGAGTCATGGCCCACCCCCACCCCGGACATTTTGAAATCTACAGACTCTAAAATATCATTTTGTAACCATTTCAGACAGGTTACATACTTAAAACCAAGAAGAGGATTTTATTTTTTACGTTTGGGGGCGAGACGTAGTGTAGTGGTAAAACATTCGCTTTGGGGTCGACCACCGTCAGTCGGACCATTGGGTTATTTCCCGTTCCAGCCAGTGCACCACGACTGGTACATCAAAGGCCGTGATATGTGTTATCCTATCTTTGGGACAGTGCATAAAACAGATCCCTTGATACATTAGAAAAAAATATAGCGCGTTTCCTCTGATGACTATGTGTCAGAATGACCAAATGTTTAACATCCAATAGGCGATGATTAATTAATCAATGTGCTCTAGCGGGGTCGTTAATTAAAACAAACCTTTTTATACCATAACGGTTCATCGATTATTTGCTCATAAGTCTCATTAAAAAAAAAAAGTTGGCCTAATTCTTTCCAAATGTACAAGACGTCTACCCATCTGCCCCCTTGCCACCCCCCCCCCCTTCCGCGCGCTAGCTACGGCCCTGGAATGCACCAAAGACATCTATTTGTTCTGGGAACGGCGATTACCCAACAAAAATATTTCTCATAAACGGTCCCCCCATTTTTCTGCAGCAAATGACGACCATGCTAATTGGCACCGAGCGGTAACGTATTACCTAACTTACACCCGACATAATTTTGCCGTGTTGAGATCGCATGAATAGTTTCCTAAACGCCCACTAATTAGGAAAGGTATAGTTGTTTTACTTAAATGTTTAGGGAATGGGATGAAATAAAATAGCACTAATATCTATATCACAATTGTATGGCTACTCACTCTTGTGAACAGTAATTGTTACGCTGTTACTTGCGATGTTTGAAGCTCTGCACTGCCATGGTCCTGCGTCTTGAATATTCGCTCCGCTTATTATCACCTCATAATGTTTCCGATAATAATCGTAACGATTTGTGTTTGTACCACAACGACAATCATAGCCTGCATTGTTAGGAGTGTTTGTGCTCCGACAACTTGAGTCTTGTTGTTGTATATGACATATTGAATGTTGCTGTCCAGCTGATCCTCGTTGAAAGTATATGATGCTATTCAGGTTCTGTGCGTTATCCACGATACATGTTAGTTTTACTCGATCGCCTTCCTTCACAGCATAGCTGTCTGGATATAACTCAAGATTGATTCCTGGAAATATACATAACACAACAAATAAATAAACATTGACACTAATCAAGACGAGGAAAACCAATACATACAGCTGATATAGCGATAGTCGAAGGTAAAGTGATTAAAGTCAATTTTCTTTTGTTTAATGACACCACTAGAGCACATTGATTTATTAATAATCGGCTATTGAATGTCAAACATATAATAATGTTTCTCCATGTCTCTCTCTCTGTCTCTGTCTCTCTCTCTGTCTCTCTGTCTCCCTTAAAACCCCCCACAAAAAACACAAAAAACCCCACAAAAACCCCACCAACAAATAAAGAAATGTTTTATTTAACGACGCACTCAACACATTTTATTTACGGTCATATAGCGTCAGACATATGGTCACGGACCACACAGATTGTGAGAGGAAACCCGCTGTCGCCACTCCATGGGCCACCCCCTCCGACCAGCAGCAAGGGATCTTTTATTTGCGCTTCCCACAGGCAAGATAGCACAAACCATGGCCTTTGTTGAGCCAGTTACGGATCACTGGTCGGTGCAAGTGGTTTACACCTATCCATTGAGCCATTCGGAGCACTCACTCAGGGTTTGGAGTCGGTCTCTGGATTAAAAATCCCATGCCTCACCTGGGATCCGAACCCAGTACCTACGAGCCTATTGACCGACGGCTTAACCACGACGCCACCGAGGCCGGTCGCATCAACAAATCCAAAAATACAAAACAATAACTGATTGAGTCAACTTGCTATAATTGGTTATGTGCTGCTAACTTATAGGAAAATAACTTCAAAATAGTACGACAATGTTTAAATTAAGACATGCTGAAGACAATGACACTGCCCTCTTCATAACCTCTCGAATAACAACAACAACAACAACAACAACAACAACAACAATAATAATAATACATAAATAAATAAATAAATAATAATAATGTTAATAATAATAATAATAATAATAATAATATAAATATTTAAAATAACATACAATAGCAACAACACAAACAACACATTTATTCGACCCAAATCCATGTTGAACATTTATATTTTTATACCTTTGACTATGAATAACGAAGGGAACGTACCTGCGGAATAGTGTACTGAACTCCATAGTAAAACAGAGATTAGCGGAACAATTTTAAGAATGTAATCCATTATATCCGCAGTAAAACTGTGTCTACTATAATTCAATTATAAATATCCTATTTCACTATTTTGATTCGAGTGTTTTAAATACATTTGACAAACTATTGTATGCTACAGATAAAAGCGGCAGATAAAAAAAAAAGAAAAAAAAAGTTGAAATTGGACAGAAATTTTGAAAATAGTAAAAAAGTTAATAGAGTAAATAAAAAAAAATAAAAAAAAAGTTACAAGCCAAAAATAAAAAATAATTAACTGCTCGGCCGAATATTTATATAATTTAGAGCATTTTAGAAGGACAGTCCAAAATTAAATAAGAGAAAGAATAATAATATTAAAAAAAAGAAAGAAGTAATTTCGACATAAAATTTTGAACGCAGATCTAAAAGTTTAAAGTCCGATCGATATGTCCACGTGAGTGGCCTCGTTAAGGCCGTTTGGGTGCACAGCTTATAGGAACGAGATGGGTTGCATCCCGTCAAGAAAACCCCTAGATTGACAGTCGATAGACGTTGAAGGTGTAGTGCTGTGCTGCAATACAGATCTTGAGAAGCCGGATCCGTCTGAACGAGAGAGAATATCAGACTAGGGTATAGTCCAGTCGTCATGGGTTGGTATAGTGGTGCGGACGGGCCCGACTCCGGAGGATACGAGATGGTATCACTATAAAGCAAGGTAAAGTCTAGAAAAAGAGGAGTAGGGGCCAACCGCGCTTCCTATTTCTTCTTAGAGAGGGGCGGTCAATCTTCCAGTGCTGCTAGGACAAGCTCGGACATGTAGAGACTAAACGCGAACAACCGTGGCGTTCTGCAGAATGGCCGTCATACGAGTCACGAAAAAAACAAGTCGACAGTCAGACGGAGAAATAACGTGGAGGCAAGGAATCTCGCTAAAAAAGAACTGCTGCTGCAGATAATATTAGATACGAGAGAATGTGTGTGTGAGCGCGCGTTTGATGGATGGACTGATGGATGAATGTGTCAATGAATGGATATATGGATGAATGGGTGGCGGAGGGAGATATATATATATATATATATATATATATATATATATATATATATATATAGAGAGAGAGAGAGAGAGAGAGATATATATATATATATATATATATATATATATATATATATAGAGAGAGAGAGAGAGAGAGAGAGAGAGAGAGAGAGAGAGAGAGAGAGAGAGAGAGAGAGAGAGAGAGAGAGAGAGCAATGATAGTAGTAGTTAAAAGTGGGTATTGTTTAACGAGACAAATAGAGCACAAAGATTAATTTATCATTGGCTATTGTATGTCAAACAACTCTGACTCGTAGTCATCAGAGGAAGCCCGCTACATTTTTCCATTAGCAGCAAGGGATCTTTTATGTGCGCTTTCCTACAGACAGGAAAGCACATATTACAGTCTTTGACCAGTTGTGGTGCACTTGTTGTAAGGAGAAAAAAACACAATCAGTTGAAGGAATCCACCGAGATGGTTCGATCCTGCAACGCAAGCACCTCAGGCGAGTGCTCAACCGACTGAGCCAAATCCCGCCCCCTGTAGTAGTAGTAGTAGTGGTAGTAGGAGTAGTAGTAGTAGTAGTATTAGTAGTAGTAGTAGTAGTAGTAGCAGTGGTAGTAGTAGTAGTAGTACTCGTAGTAGTAGTAGTAGTAGCAGTAGCAGCAGTAGCAGTAGCAGTAATAGTAGCAGTAGTAGTAGCAGCAGTAGTAGTAGTAGTAGTATTGGAAGTAGTAGCAGCAGTATTAGTAGTATTAGTAGTAGTAGTAGCAGTAGTAGCAGTGGTAGTAGTAGTAGTAATAGTAGTAGCAGCAGTAGTAGTAGTAGTAGTAGTAGTAGCATTAGCAGCAGCAGCAACAACAGCAGTAGCAGTATTATATGCAGTAGTAGTAGTAGTAGCAGTTGCAGTAGTAGTAGTTGTTGTTGTTACAGTAGTAGTAGTAGTTTTAGCAGTAGTAGTAGCAGCAGCAGCAGTAGCAGTAGTAGTAGTAGTTGCTTGCTGTATAACGATTTTGTTAAATTGTTTATTGTCATTTCGTTTGCCTTACCCTGTTCAGTCTTTATGATAAAAAGTACGTCATGGCATTCCTCGATATAAATAAATATGTGAATAAAAACTGAGTAGAAGCAATTGTTTTCAGTGGTATGGGTTTTTTCTGATTGGCGACTTGACATTGATCAAACTATACACAGTCACTGGATTTTATATTAGGGGTGGGGGTAGGCAACTCACGCTATGTATGTATGTATAATTTTATAAAATTTAATACAGTACAGAAAAGGTTTTATTGGGGGCCTTGTCCCTGCGTCCCACCTCCTTCACTACGCCACTGTGCACAGTCACCGTCTACTCTGAACCAGGCTGGCATTAGAAACAGGCTGTGAAAACTCTAATGTCGCCCCAAACGTCTAATGTCGCCCAACTGACATTAAAACACAGCTTGAGTAACCTCTATTGTCGCCCCAAACGTCTAATGTCGCCCAACTGACATTAAAACACAGCTTGAGTAATCTCTATTGTCGCCTCAAACGTCTAATGTCGCCCAACTGATATTAAAACACAGCTTGAGTAACCTCTATTGTCACCCCAAACATCTAATGTCGCCCAAATGACATTAAAACACAACTTGAGTAACCTCTATTGTCACCCCAAACGTCTAATGTCGCCCAGCTGACATTAAAACACAGCTTGAGTAACCTCTCTTGTCACCCCAAACGTGTAATGCGCCCAAATGACATTACAACACAGCTTGAGTAACCTCTATTATCACCCCAAACGTCTAATGTCGCCCAAATTACAGTAAAACACAGCTTGAGTAACCTCTATTGTCACCCCACACGTCTAATGTCGCCCAACTGACATTAAAACACAGCTTGAGTAACCTCTGTTGTCACCCCAAACGTCTAATGTCGCCCGACTGACATTAAAACACAGCTTGAGTAACCAATATTGTCACCCCACACGTCTAATGTCGCCCAAATGACATTAAAACACAGCTTGAGTGACCTCTCTTGTCACCCCAAACGTCTAATGTCGCCCAAATGACATTAAAACACAGCTTGAGTAACCTCTATTGTCGCCTCAAACGTCTAATATCGCCCAACTGACATTAAAACACAGCTTGAGTAATCTCTATTGTCGCCTCAAACGTCTAATGTCGACCAAATGACATTAAAACACAGCTTGAGTAACCTCTATTGTCGCCTAAAACGCCTAATGTCGCCCACATGACATTAAAACACACCTTGAGTAACCTCTATTGTCGCGTCAAACGCCTAATGTCACCCACATGACATTAAAACACAGCTTGAGTAACCTCTTTTGTACCCTCAAACGCCTAATGTCGCCCAAATGACATTAAAACACAGCTTGAGTAAACTCTATTGCCGTCCCAAACGTCTAATGTCGCCCAAATGACATTAAAACACAGCTTGAGTAACCTCTATTGTCGTCTCAAACGTATAATGTCGCCCAAATGACTTTAAAACACAGCTTGAGTAACCTCTATTTTCGCCTCAAACGCCTAATGTCGCCCAAATGACATTAAAACACAGCTTGAGTAAACTCTAATGCCTTCCCAAACGTCTAATGTCGCCCAACTGACTTTAAAACACAGCTTGCGTAATCTCTACTGTCGCCCCAAACGTCTAATGTCGCCCAAATTACATTAAAACTCAGCATGAGTAACCTCTATTGTGGCCTCAAACGTCTAATGTCGCCCAAATGACTTTAAAACACAGCTTGAGTAACCTCTATTGTCGCCTCAAACGTCTAATGTCGCCCAAATGACATTAAAACACAGCTTGAGTAACCTCTATTGTCGCCTCAAACGTGTAATGTCGCCCAACTGACATTAAAACACAGCTTGAGTAACCTCTATTGTCACCCCAAACGTCTAATATCGCCCAAATGACATTAAAACACAGCTTGAGTAACCTCTCTTGTCATCGCAAACGTCTAATGTCGCCCAACTGACATTAAAACACAGCTTGAGTAATCTCTATTGTCACCCCAAACGTCTAATATCGCCCAACTGACATTAAAACACAGCTTGAGTAATCTCTATTGTCGCCTCAAACGTCTAATGTCGCCTAAATTACATTAAAGGACAGCTTGAGTAACCTCTATTGTCGCCTCAAACGCCTAATATCGCCCACATGACATTAAAACACAGCTTGAGTAACCTCTATTGTCGCCTCAAACGCGTAATGTCGCCCAAATGACATTAAAACACAGCTTGAGTAAACTCTAATGCCATCCCAAACGTCTTATGTCGCCCAACTGACTTTAAAACACAGCTTGCGTAACCTCTATTGTCGCCCCAAACGTCTAATGTCGCCCAAATGACATTAAAACACAGCTTGAGTAACCTCTAGTGTCGCCTCAAACGTCTAATGTCGCCCAAATGACTTTAAAACACAGCTTGGGAAACCTCTATTGTCGCCTCAAACGTCTAATGTCGCCCAAATACATTAAAACACATCTCGAGTAACCTCTATTGTCGCCTCAAACGTCTAATGTCGCCCAAATGACATTAAAACACAGCTTGAGTAACCTCTATTGTCGCCTCAAACGTCTAATGTCGCCGAAATGACATTAAAACACAGCTTGAGTAACCTCTATTGTCGCCTCAAACGTCTAATGTCGCCCAAATGACTTTAAAACACAGCTTGAGTAACCTCTAGTGTCGCCCCAAAGGTCTAATGTCGCCCAAATGGCATTAAAACACAGCTTGAGTAACCTCTATTGTCGCCTCAAACGTCTAATGTCGCCCAAATGAAATTAAAACACAGTTTGAGTAACCTCTATTGTCGCCCTAAACGTTCATTAAATGTCACCGGAGAAAACATTCGAGGGCACCGTAGCAAACTCTAATGTAGCTAGAAACGTTTGTTCTGTAATATGATGGGTTAATTTGTTATAGCGGGCATCAAACAGACAATAACACCCGCCAATCTAATGACGCCATTAGAAAGTGGCACATGCGAAGTTATCTGTCCAAGGGTCATTGTTAAAATTGTAGTCAGAGTTTACTTTCAAGAAATATGAAACATTCAGTTGGTAATATATGTATTTCCAGTTTCCAAAGGATATAATTATAATGTATAAAGTACGAGTATATGGAAAGTAAAAACAAAACACGTTTGGTGACACACCCCCCCCCTCCCCCCCACCTCCCCGTCCTTATCGTGTACGCTTATGAACATTATCGTGTCACCAGGACGATATCCGCTTCGTGTTAATCACAGAGACAACATTGCTGATAACATCAGATACGTACACACAATTTATCGGGCGTGTGTTTGTAATGAAAACATAATTCTCTGCGAATACTTTTATGTGCTATTCGAACCGCTTTCAATTTTCAACTCTTGTGTAACACAAAAGAGCCATTTAGTTATTATCACCTTGTCGAAAATGTCCCAGTCAGTCAGAGGCCAAGGCACCACATTGGATTCTGAATATGTCCCCACAATAACAACATTTGATCAGGGCCATGAGATGATCATATGGACCAATTATGTTTGAAACCTGCCTTTGTGGAACTGAAGATGTCGAAAATGTGATACGTCGAAGGACTACGGACACGTACCATCGCATTCATAAGCGGCCATGGCCCTTCGTGCCAGAAGTAAATATTAATTAAACTAGTAGCGCCAACATAAATTCTATGGGAAGGGATTTTGGTGTCATTCTCCTCCGAAATGTACCATCCTGAAATGCTCATCCTTCTATTCTACAAGTACAAGTCATCATGACAAATTAAGCGCGTGTGCAGAGGAGAATGGGTATCGATTGACGCTTCGTTTCGCAGTACGTAGCATTGCTCATATACTAAAACGCAAAAGAAACGCAGGTTCTCATTAAATTGGATATAAAATATTAAAAAAACAAAACGAAATGAAGATTTCAACATTTATTTTGGAGCTACACCAATTCGGCACACATTGGTGTTGGAAATTTTTGATTGAATTCCTTTTTGGCTATTGTTTCATGTCATAAAGTAGGGTGGGGGTCCATGTTAAAAATGTGAAAGAGACGACCTGTAGCAATGTCAAAGTCAGTATCGCGTGTGACCACCCTGGGCATTCAAACAGGCAGTGCAACGTCTCCTCATTGAGTTGACAAGCCGTTGAAAGAATGCCTGAGGGAGTGAGTTCCATTCATGGACCAATGCTGCCTCCAGCGCCTGCATATTCTGAGGTTGTCCGCGAGCCTGAAGGCGACGTCCGATTTCATCCCAGACGTATTCGATAGGCGCCATGTCCGGTGATAAGGCTGGCCACGGCAACGTTGGGATGTTGTGCTGAGCCAGCAACGCCTGTGTTGCCCTGGCAGTGTGCGGCCTGGCATTGTCTTGCTGCAGCAAGCGCACACGTGGGTGAGCGGCAAAGAAGGGAACGACGTGATTGTTGATGACGTCATTTTGGTACACGGCGGCATTAACGCGTTGTCTGAACACATGAAGTTGTGTTCTGTGGTTGAATGAGAACCCACCCCACACCATCACACTACCCCCGCCCCATCGGTCGGCCTGCAGAACGCAGCAGTCGGAGTAACGTTCATGTCGACGTCGCCATACTCGGATTCGGCCATCAGCGTTGGAAAGATTGTAACGGCTCTCATCAGTAAACAGAACTTGTTGCCACTGGCCACGTCGCCATCTTTGATGTTGTTGCGCCCACTGTTGACGTTGTTGGCGGTGCCGAGGGGTCAATATTGGTCCCACATAAGGACGGCGGTTACGGAGTCCTGCTGCCCTCAGACGGCGTCGGACGGTATCGGCGGACACTGGACCACGTGGACCACGCACCTGGTGAGCGGTGTTAGCTGCTGGCAGCATCCGATTCCTAAGGTGGGTCACCCGGATGTACCGGTCTAGGGCTGCGGTTGTCACCCTCGGGCGGCCGGTGCGTGGTCGATCGTTCACAGATCCAGTGATTTGGTGACGTTGAGAAAGGCGTGCGATTGTCGAAACATGACATCCCAATTGTCTGGCTACAGCAGTACGGGTCTGTCCGGCTTGCAACATCCCGATGGCCATCCCTCGCTGGAGTTGCGTCAGTCGCGGCATTTTTAAAATGTGATTCTGTTGTCTGTCACTACTCAAATTGAATTTATGCGATTAAATCCAGGTGTGTAGGCTTTATAAGCATTTCAATGAGTGTGTTTGCACTGGATTCATGATACGGATGATCCAGCACGTGCAAACAACGTGTTTTGAGAATTCGTGACGTCACACAGGTAATGAAATTGACACGCAGGTGGGACTGCGGTGTGGGTGTGTGCCATGTCCTTTAACACAGTTGAGGTTCAATTCCACCAAAGATACTGCTTTACAAAGTGCAATTCGCATTTTCAGGACCTGCGTTTCTTTTGCGTTTTAGTATATTTGCTTCTTTGTTAAATGTACATACTCCTTTAAAACACTTTATTTTACCTTCAGTTGAAACATATGACATTTTGCTTAGAATATAGTTGTTTCTACATCCGGTGTGTTGCTGTTCGTCGTAGTCTATAACTAGCTGAAGATACACAAATTGTTTTCAGTATTTTAGCATAATCCCATTAAATCTTACTCATGTATATAGGGTTGAGGTTTGGGTTGTAGATTTATTTGATAAGAAACGAACACACCAACTTAGATTTAGGTCATATTGTGCTAATGCAACTCGAAAGAAAATGAACTGGTTTCAATATATATATATATATATATATATACTCTTCAAAAAAAGAAACGCAAAAGCGTACAAATGGGTTATAACTCCGATTTTATATTTCCTACCGGTTCATGCGTTGTGAATATAAGGTCATTGCATGTCCCAAACACATTCCCACGGTTACATTCGATAAAACGCAGCTACTGTACAATAAAGTTCCAAAATGTGAATATTCGCAAAAACAGAGCCACGTGCAAACCATGTCACCACTGCACGTGCGTTGTCTGCACGTGCAACATGAACACCGACAGTATAAAAGTGCAGGGTGTTCGCTTGCCTGGCCTCTGTATCTGGCCGACAGTTGACAATCCAGGACATGCCACGTCTCAGTGAACCGCAGAGAAACAATGCCATCGGCCGACTAGACGCAGGCGAATCCAGAACGGCCGTTGCCAGGGCATTCCATGTGTCCCCAAGCACCATCTCCAGACTGTGGGACCGTTACCAGCAACATGGATCAACACGTGACCTCCCTAGATCCGGTCGACCACGGATCACTACCCCCGGGCAGGACCGATACATCTGGGTACGCCACCTTCGGGAACGATTGACTACTGCCACCTCCACAGCCGCAGCAATACCAGGTTTGCGCAGGATATCCGACCAGACCGTACGGAACCGCCTACGTGAGGTAGGAATTCGTGCCAGACGTCCAGTTCGAGGTGTCATTTTAACACCACAACACCGTCGACTCCGACTGCAGTGGTGCCAGATTCATCGACAATGGCCTCAACTGCGATGGAGACAGGTGTGGTTCAGTGACGAGTCCCGATTTCTGCTCCGACGTCATGATGGAAGATGTCGCGTGTATAGGCGTCGTGGTGAACGTTATGCGGCAAACTGCGTGCAGGAAGTGGACAGATTCGGCGGGGGTAGTGTCATGGTGTGGGCAGCCATCTCACACACTGGCAGAACTGACCTGGTCCACGTGCAGGGCAACCTGAATGCACAGGGCTACATTGACCAGATCCTCCGGCCACACATCGTTCCAGTTATGGCCAACGCCAACGCAGTGTTCCAACATGACAACGCCAGGCCTCACACAGCACGTCTCACAACGGCTTTCCTACAGAACAACAACATTAATGTCCTTCCTTGGCCATCGACATCACCGGATTTGAACCCAATTGAGCATCTATGGGACGAGTTGGACCGACGCCTCCGACAGCGACAACCACAGCCCCAGACCCTGCCCGAACTGGCAGCAGCCTTGCAGGCCGAGTGGGCCACCATCCCCCGGGACGTCATCCGTACTCTGGTTGCTTCAATGGGCAGGCGGTGCCAGGCAGTTGTCAACACACGCGGAAGCCACACCCGGTATTGACTCCAGATGACCTTGACCTTGGTGGTGTGTCCTATCACTTACTCACAATGGACTAGAGTGAATTGTGAACAATCCTGCAACATTTGGTAATTATCGGACTCACCATTCATTAATTAAATCAATTCTCCAAATGTTACGACAATGTGGTTTTGCGTTTCTTCTTTTGAAGAGTATATATATATATATATATATATATATATATATATATATATATATATATATATATATATATATATATATACATATATATATATATATACTGTGATATTATAATTCCTACCTGTAGACATATACAGTGAACTCCACACAATAGCAATTAACAGAGGAAGGCGAAACGAATCCATGTTATAAGAAACACGATAGTATCCATACACTAGTAAGTATATCCGGGTCTTTTATAATTAAGAATTACAGTTATATTCAGCACATACTGCAAATTCTAAAACTTATAAAATCGTGTGTAAAATAATATTACTCCTCGTATGTATCTGAACGCAGTATAACTGCAGATAAAACCACAATGAACTGTGCAACAGTTTCTTCTTATCTCGTTTATTTAACTTCCTGGTTTCCAACCTTCAGTAAAACACGTGATAGCATTTTAGTATTTTGTCAGGGCCCCGTTTTAATGGGTCAAAGAAGATAATAAACTTACAGGTTCCAATGGACCAAATAAATTCCTATTATTAATAATGTTAACGCTTTCTAATACAACTAACACAAGCAGCGTATTAACACACCCACGCAGTTCACCGATACAAAGTGTGGCGCCTCACATTTAATGAAAATGAAAATGAGGTTTAATATATTTAATTAATGTTTTTATTAAAAACCCTAATTTTTGCTGAAAGTCACAGTTCCATTTGTGTGGATATCCTGCACTGGGTTCAGCCTCTGGTATAAACTGCATAAACACTGTATAACAAATAAAAGTGTATTTATTTATTGCCACATATTACTGCCAATCAGACCCGCAGCTGTTTTTACTCCGTAAATATTTGATTCGCGCCTCGAAATTTAAAACGGAACTTTCCTATTTGGCACAATTTAATCCATAAACACATTGTACATATTACAGTAGCTAATATAAGTTGTTTGTTAAAATATGTATGCGTATCAGGGTGGGACTAGAATTGGATAATATGGACAACATGAATAATTGAATCATAAATGCAATAAATAAATAAATAAATAAATAAATGCATACATAAATAAATAAATAAACAAATAAATCGATAACGAAAAAAATTTGAATGAATGATGAACGAATAGCAAAATAAATGTCATTATGTTAAAAGGAACAAACATGAATATTAGTTTAATCTCTGTCTGTCTGGAATGTATCTCTCTATTCGAGAGAGCAAATTCTCAAATTCTTGCAAAATAAGATTCCTGGAAACATTTCACCGTGTATTTTCATCATTCTACCGACAATATAGCAATGCCCAAACCTTAGTGGTATAGGGCATGTTAAAAAGTACTCTCTCTCTCTCTCTCTCTCTCTCTCTCTCTCTCTCTCTCTCTCTCTCTCTCTCTCTCTCTCTCTCTCTCTCTCTCTCTCTCTCTCTCTCTCTCTTTTCTAGCAGTAATGCTAATATGAATAAATATTGTTTTCCAGATTCTGGCATTTTGTTTAATTTGGGCAAAACTCGGAATGTCCCCTACAGAAATGGGAGCCAGTACGCCTATGGCGATGTCCCAATGAAGCGAGGTAATTCCATACAAACTCCAATCAATAATGAGGTATAAAACGTTTCGACTCCCCCGTTCACGCCACTGTCAGATGAAGTAGTAGCAGTAGTAGTGGTAGTAGAAGTAGATGTAGTGGTAGTAGTACTAGTGGCAGTAGTAGCAGGTGAAGTACTAGTAGAAGTAGTAGTAGCAATAGTAGTAGAAGTTCATGTAGTGGTAGTAGTACTAGTGGCAGTAGTAGCATATGAAGTAGTAGAAGTAGTAGTAGTAGTAGAAGTACATGTAGTGGTAGTAGTACTAGTGGCAGTAGTAGCAGATGAAGTAGTAGTGGTAGTAGAAGTACATGTAGTGGTAGTAGTACTAGTGACAGTAGTAGCAGATGAAGTAGTATAAGTAGTAGTAGTAGTAGAAGTACATGTAGTGGTAGTAGTACTAGTGACAGTAGTAGCAGATGAAGTAGTATAAGTAGTAGTGGTAGTAGAAGTACATGTAGTGGTAGTAGTACTAGTGGCAGTAGTAGCAGATGAAGTAGTATAAGTAGTAGTGGTAGTAGACGTACATGTAGTGGTAGTAGTACTAGTGACAGTAGTAGCAGATGAAGTAGTATAAGTAGTAGTAGTAGTAGAAGTACATGTAGTGGTAGTAGTACTAGTGACAGTAGTAGCAGATGAAGTAGTAGTAGTAGTAGTGGTAGTAGTATAAGTACATATAGTGGTAGTAGTACTAGTGACAGTAGTAGCAGATGAAGTAATAATAGTACGAGTAGTAGTAGTAGTAGTAGTAGTAGTAGTAGTAGCAGTAGTACTAGTAGCAGCAGCAACAGTAGTAATAGTAGTAGTAGTAGTAGCAGCAGTAGTAGTAGTATTCAACCAGGACGATTATGTATTCAACTAGCGATTTCTACATTGTTATAGCTTCACTATTTCCACAAAACCGTTTACAGTCGCTGATCTGAAATTAAATTTATGCAGGCTGTACTCCGATTTTGGTCGTCTTTGCATTGCCTTTACATTTTGATTCACCATGTTCAGTCTTTATCCGCAGTGGATATTATGAAATCTAGAGGCTCTGAAATACGTCAATATCAATAACCAGTAAATAGTCATGTTATTTTATTTTATTCATTTGGGGGAAAGGGGGGGGGGGGGTAGTTGCCCCCTTTCTGAGTGGGGGGGGGGCGGGTAGATGCAGCCTCCTCGGCCCTTGTCTTATACGCATATGAACATGCATCTTTCACCAGGAATGAATGAATGAATGAATGATGTTTAACGACACCCCAGCACGAAAAATACATCGGCTATTGGGTGTAATGGTAATGCAAATAAATAAAGTGATGATCAACATCAATATAAAAATTCAAGGTTTAAACAAAAACAGTGTAAAGAACTGTGCAAAAATACAAATACAAATATCACAGAATTTTACGGACACCGAATTTTACTCTAAACTTCAATTTGTGCTGTATTGGCCATTCTCAAAAAAAATGTTACACCCCTGCACCACGGTGAGGTTACAGCACGCGCAGGGGCTTTCACCAGGAAGTCATCCGCTTCGTATTGGTCACAGCGACAACATTGATGATAACATCAGTTACGTTAATACGCTAGCTACGGCCCTGCAAGCTATACTCAGTCACTGTCTACCCTGAACCAGTGTGTCATTAGAAGCAGTCTTTGAAACCGTTAATGCCGTCCCAAAATTCTAATGTCGCGCATCTGACATTAAAGAACAGCTTGAGTAACCTCTATTGTCGCCTCAAACGTCCATTAAATATCACCGGAGAAAACATTCGAGGGCACCGTAGTAAACTCTAATGTAACCCAAAACGTTTGTTCTGTAATATGATGGTTTAATTATTTTGTTTTAGCGGGCATCAGATAGACAATAATGCCCACCAATCTAATGACGTCATTAGAAAGTGACACATACCAAGTTAACTGTTCAAGGGTCTTTGTTTAAAATGTGCGTTCGCTTGATGCGCAGTCGGTTTAGGATCGATCCCCGTCGGTGGCCCCATTGGGCTATTTCTCGTTCCAGCTAGTGCTCCATAATTGGTGTAACAAAGGCCGTGGTATGTACTATCCTGTCTGTTGGATGCCGAAAATAAAAGATCCCTTGCTGCTAATCGAAAAGAGTAGCCCATGAAGTGGTGACAGCGGGTTTCTTCTCTCTATATATATGGTCCTTAACCAAATGTCTGACGCCATATAACCGTAAATAAAATGTGTTGAGTGCGGCGTTAAATAAAACATGTCCTTCCTTCCTTTTGTTTAAAATGTAGGCCGGTATTACTTTCAAGAAATATGAAACATTCAACTGGTAATATATATATATATGAGGTGTTTTCTGCTGGCTAGCCGAGCTGCTTTCACAGAAATGTAAAAAAATCTGGATATGTAAAGAACATAATGTATAAAGTACGAATATATGGGAAGCAAAAACAAAACATGTTTGGTGCCCCCCTCCCCCCTCCCCCTCCCCCCTCCCTTGTCTTGTACGCTTATCAACATGCTTGTGTCACCAGGAAGATATCCGCTTCGTGTCAGCTACAGAGATAGCATTGCTGATAACATCAGTTACGTGCACACAATTTATCGTTAGTGTGTTTGTAATGAAAACGATTACTCTGCGTTAAAGGTGACATATCTGGTTTTAGTCTTATAAAATCAAGTTCTAAGTTCAAATACAAGCATAACTGCACTTTTAATTTACTCGCGAGTTGTCGCCATTAACGCATATCGTCAAATATTTAGTACGCACTTCGAACAATTCTCGCCATTTTGTAATGCAACAGTAGCTAAACCGTGCTATTTTTAGCCGTATTTGACGTCGGTAGGAGCCCGTCAAAAGTGTCCCACTTTCAAAATACTGGGTTTATTTTTAACTTGGAAAAGCCAGCGTAGCGAATCCAATGCGAAGTGCGGCGTCTTATATGCACCAAATGTGATTAGATTAACTGTTCTAAATGCTTATATAATAAAAAATATTCCAGGAACTGCCGCTTTAACTGACGCAAACGTTCACTGCCGTTTTGAAAATTTGTTCAAGGACGCCACTGGAATATATATATATTAATTAATTAACGGATATTGGATGCCAAACATTTGGTAATTCTGACACGTAGTCGTCAGAGGAAAACCGCTACATTTTTTATATGCATTATTAGGCCGTCCGCTAAGCTCAGAATTGTTTCGTTCCACATATCGGGGGTCTAAAAAATCTTTGTGTTTTTGGCTAGATAAATACATTATCTATCACAGAAAAAAGTTTACCAAGATATTTCCTGCAGTTTTGTTTTAAATGATGTCAAAAGGAGACCCCCCTCTGACCAAATTTAGGATTTTTATTTTAGAGGGGTGGGTAACTAAAACGGATCTAACTCTGTAACTATAACACATAGAACAACATGTGACCACTCAAAACATTTATATTAGAGTCCTCTATACAATGCAATAATAAATAGTTTATTTAATTGGATAACCAGAGGTCAAAATGTCATAAAAAAATTTAAAATTTGAAATTTTGGGTATGCCCTAATAAAATTAAATTTCAGAAAAATTATTGCTCCTTATACAATTTAACTGCCTTAATTCTATAGAAACATAGTATTGAAATACATTTAAGTGTTAAACATCAACTTTGAATGTGTTTCAACCCATAATATATAAAGTGAAAGTTGTACTATTTTAAAATACACCAAAACTAAAAATATTTGTAATAATAAATTTAAAACAAGAGCTATGGTAAATACATTTTTAATGGAAGTAACCAGGTGTATTTCTAAAGAGTTAATAGTCTGTACTATTCAAAAAGTCAATCCAGGAGGGTAGTCAGTGGTCGTCAAGGTCAAACTTAGAGGTCAAAGGTCATTTAAGTGCAAACAAAGTGTTTTTTTCCACTGAAATGCTTTTTGTGTGCAAACTTTCTTGATAGAGGTGGTCTGGATACTTCTCTTGTCCCTGTAATATATAATTTGACAATATATATTTGAAGTTATTGGAAATTATGAAGAATCTCGTAGATGAAAAGGCAAATAACTCGGGTTGACTTTTAAGAAATTGCAGTCCATCTTATATATCAGATTGTGATATTACTGATATGAAGATTTGAGATGTTTAATTATTTTAAATGGTCTAATCACTTTGAATAGGTACTAGTACCTATTAGTACCATAGTTCTAACTCCATATAGGCCTGCATTTTTATTTTTTTTATTTTAAATTAGCTGTGAAATGCACTGTGCAGGCGTTTTTGGCTTATGTTTCTGCTTTCTCACAACTGTTCTGCACATATTTACATTTGTATTACCTCTTGCAGTGCTGTTGAAGTGCATCTTGTGTGGGTGGCATGCTCTGTTCTAATGTTCTTGCAAGACAAAATACTTTGTACCTGGCTTCATTTACACTTGATGTGGACTGGCCATATAACCGACACACAGATCTTTCCATTACAAGCAAAACTTTATCATTCAATGTGAAATGTTTTCCTAGCTCCATGAAACCTTCCAGAAAACACATGTATCCCAATAAGAGCCTGGCAAAATCTTGGTGACAATGCAGATTCAATTTTCTGTAAGTTGATGATACGTGTACGGTCTTCACTCCTGTGAGGAAAAACAACTGGGCATGTATTTTTTGCTTCAAGCTCAGTGCTATTATGGCAACATCTGTATATCTGGACTTTTGATGATAACAGCACTGTGCTCTGCAGAGGCATGAAGAGCATGAAGCAGTAGTCTAGTATCGGCTTCTTCGTGGTCACAACCAAGTTCAGAAACATGGCTTACTGTTGCCTTCTTGTTCTTGATATCAATCAAGTGGCATTTATCATCATGTGTAATATACAGGGCAATATCTTTCTTTGTTGCTTCAAAGTTTGCATCTTTCCAACAGTTGAATAAGAAATTGATGAGTGCTTCTTTGTTTTGTCCCACAGACATGAATTTTTTCCACTGATGAGGTGTCTTCTGTGTTGTGCCATATATGTGTGTGATCTGAGAACCACTCGCTGCCCGTCTAGAGCGTTCTGCATTCTTAATGCTGATGCTTTGATATCGGTTAGCTACAAAATCCACACGGGAACACTTGTACCTCATTGCCATGTTGATGACTATAGTTAAAATGTTGTCAGCAAGTTCTCCAAATGTCTCTGGAATGATCAGTTCTGAAATTTAAATAAAATAAAGTTCAGTATTTAACAATCATGTAGTAAAATGGTAATACAATATGATCAAAATTAGATAATATTTATAGTCAAACATCAAAGCCAACCTGATGAAAACATGATTTCTTGCTGATACAATGTAAAAACAACAATTATGATATGTACTGCATTTCATTTCATATCTTTTGAAAATGGTCATATATGGAATGCTGCATATATGCATCACCTCAAAATTTCACCATCCATGGAATGTCTCTGTGGCACAGGAAGACAAGATCCAGAGCACATACTACAAAAGTGCCCTACATACACCACCGAGAGAACACGATCTTGGCCAATACCGATGCATTTTAGAGACAAGCTATGGGAAACCAAATGTGAACTGATCAACACCACACCATTCATCAGGGACATACAAATCCTCATCTAAATTGAGAGCCGTAACCAACAGTGTATGAACACAGAAGAAGAAGGAATGCTGCATCAGTTATGCTATAAATCAATGTTTATTAAACATAAAACTTTGGACATGCTATATATATATAAGGATGATTATATGCCCAAATAACACGTGTCCGCCTATGAAGCGGTCAGTCATCGGATTGATCCTTCTCAGTGGACCCATATGAAGTTTGGGCAATTTTCCTTTCCAACCAGTGGTCCACAACTGGTTCATCAAAGGACGTGGTATGTGCTGTCCTGTCTATAGGAAAGTGCATATAAAAGACGCCTTGCTGCTTATCAGAAAGAGTAGCCTATGTGGTGGCAGCGGGTTTCCTCTGAAGAAATGTGTCAGAATGACCATGTGTTTGACATCTAATAGCCAATGATAAGATAAACATCAATGTGCTCTAGTGTCGTCATTAAATAAAAACAAACTTTAAAAATAAAATTATGCCCAAATAACAATAACATTTAATATAACAGTATTTGCTAGTGCATTAATATACATGGCATCTTCAACAAAAGTGTTTTCCAACTACACGTGTGCTGTTACCTGTAACTTGTGGCATCAGCCATTTCATGTTTGGATACAAAGCGTCTGAACAGATGTAGCAGCAATGACATTCTCAAAATCTCGTGATTTTTCAGCAGGCGAGTTACCACCACAGTCTCACAAAAAAAGGCATATGCAGTTGAATACTGTTGTATTGGAACAGGTTCACTGAAATAAACAAAGTCAATTGGGTTATTCATAGTAGTTAAGTCATGTAACACTATACAAGTTAGTTTCTATATTTTTATGTTTAATGCTGATGATGCAGTACATGTACAATGGTATTTAGCATGATTATTAACCACATTTGTTGAAATACTCCTTGTAATTCCACTGTCTTCTACAGAAGTTAGATTACAATTGTAGTAATGGTTCAATTCATCTGATTCTGTCTTGTGGGTTTCCTCATAAATATTTATATTTAAAATTTGATTAGTCCTTATTAAAACCTAAGTACTTACACATACAAGCACTGTGTGTATGTGAATGTATGTATGTGCATGCATGTTGTGGATGTGTGTGCATGGCATATACACGTTTGTAAGTATACATGTGAATTTAAATTCACATCATAATAATTATGAATTAAGATACAATGTTTACCACTGTACCAATCAACCTTCACTTTTCTTATGTTATGGGGATAATAATTTCAAAAAAAAAGGGGGGGGGGGGGGGGGGGGGGGGAATGAAAAAAAAACTTTTTTTTCTTTCTCAGGAATCTTGTGTAATTTTTGTAGCATGAACGATGATATTTTACTTCAATAGCTACACAATCCTTGTCTAGAATTTGAAGTAGAATTGTTTCATCACACTTCTGTGTGGCTGCTTCTCGCAACTGACCTGCAATGCTAGATTATTACATGAGTGAACTGAAAACTTTTATTCCAGCCTAAACCAGTTAAAGCTGTAATATACTAATAATGGTCAGTTACAATATAATAACATCAATTTGTTTGTTGCTTTTTTATGTAGACCAGCAGGCTTAGCCAAATCCAGTCCCCGGATGCACAGGGCTACCCGATTTGTTAACTGGGCAACCATATTGTTAACTGCATAAACCACATTTTAGATACCTGGTAGTCCATGGTCTACCATTAAAATGTAAAATTGTTCCAACCCTGCACACCACAATGTGACTGTCAAAATAAAAGTTATAAAAGGTATGCCTAATTAAAATAATTAAATATTTAAATCATATATTTCGCATATTTATTTGTGTGGCCTAAAATAAAAATAAAAATGTTATAAACAATTACTTACCAGCTGACTCAGTTTCTGCTTATATTAGGTTGTCTTTATCTCGTTTGTGTCCAACAGTGACACATAAGTCTTTCTTCTTGCATATGATGCATAATGCTGGTAAAACACTACAGCTGGTTTCACCGACTTTTGACACAACAGAACTGGACCGGAGTTTTTTTGGAGAGCTGACATCATTATCATCGTCATTTGATTCAAATTCTTCTGGCACTACCAATGCTGTTTTCTCACTAGCCTTTCGTCATTTCTCAATGTATATCTTGTTTGTAAACTTTTGATAACATGATTTATGATAGCCAAAGTGTACACAAGCGTCTTTTGAAAACGGAATGTCAAGTACGCCACTTCTAAAAAGATTGTTCGAAATATCACTAAGTTCGCCCGTTAATTTTGACCATTTCGTAGCACACTCGACGCATTTATCCCATGTGGTAGCTGAAAAAGGTTGTCAATTTACCTTCCACACCTTGTCACGCATGTATAATGCAGCGAAGCTTGCCTAGATCTTTAGATGTAGAAATTTCTTTAATTTTCCCTCCGCGCGCAGCCATGTTGTATTCCTGCCCGCATAGGGAATTCCCCACTTTTTGTTGACATTTATAGCCGTTATGAGTGCGATTTTTGCAATGCACGTTTGTATATAGTTCCCATTTTCAGTTTGAATTAAAAAAAAAAAAACTGCAGGAAAAAAATTGGTAAACTTTTTTTCTGTTATAAATAAGATGTTTGTTTAGCCAAAAAACATAAAAATTAGTTAGACCCCTGATAGGTGGAACGAAACTTCACGTTTTTCTGTTCAGCGGACGGCCTATATCCCACAGACAGGAAATCGGTGGACTGGTTGGAACAAACAAACGAAAAACACAATAACAACAAAATAAAAAACCCAGTTGAATGGATCCACAGAGGTGGTTCGATCCTGTGACGCAAACACCTCATATGAGATTAAGCTCGCTGTTCTGGACGCACATTTTAGATGTCTGTTTTGGAGCGACAGAGAAATATAAAAGAAGTTGCGGGCAAAACGAAGTGTGATTGGGTGGATGGGGTGGGGTGGAGGAGCATGGTCGGTTAATGGTTAGTTAATGGCTAATGGGAGAGAAGGCGGTGTGCTTACCTTACACCTACCCAAATAAGCCGTTAAAATTCGCTCTGGATGTGAGCCGGTATCGGGATGCGAACCCATTACCTACGAGCCTAAATGCAGAAGACTTAACCACTACACCACCGACCACAGGAGTATGGGCTCCCATTTTTGTAGGGTGCAGGATGAGTTTTACCTGAATTAAACGAAAATGCCCGAATTTGGATTTTAAAAACCCCCAACATTAATTCATATTAGCAAACGAATCAAGAAGATAATGTTTTATTTAACAACACACTCAAAACTTTTTATTTACGGTTATATAGCGTCAGACATATGGTTAAGGACCACACCCATATTGAAAGAGGAAACCCGCTGTCGGCACTATATGCACCATCCCACAGACAGGATAGTACATACCACGGCCTTTGTTACACCAGTTGTGGAACACTGGCTGGAACGAGAAATAGTCCAATGGGTCCACCGACGGAGATCGATCTCTGACCAACCGCACATCAAGCGAACGCTCTACCACTAGGCTACGTCCCGCCCCTCAAACGAATCACTACGCATGTTTACATGGATTACAACCAATATTGTTGGTGAAATGACGGAATGATGGCGAAAAGGTTTTAGAGAAGCTAATTTTGCCGAAATATCCTTATCTTTTTCCCCCCGAATTTGAGTATTTGTTCAGCCCAGGGGTGTGGTAAATGCAGCCCATTACTTTTATTTAACCAATGATGTACTGGAACACATTGATTTATTAGTCATCAGCTATTGGATGTCAAACATTTGGTAATTTTGTAACCCGTTACATGCTTAACCTGTTAGCAGCCGGTGATCTTTTAGAAACACTTTCCACACATACGAGTGCAACAGAAACCACGGGGTTTGATATACCAGTCGAGATGCACTTGATGAAATGGGGAAAAAAGCGAAATCAGAGAATGGGTCCACTGTGATGATTCGATCCTACGACGCAAACACGTCAGACTACCGCAATCTCTACCGACTGAGCTAGTTCACGCCACGTTGATAAAGTTTGTTTTGTTTAACGACACCACTAGAGCACATTGATTTATTAATCATCCGTTACTTGATGTCAAATATTTGGTCATTTTGACATACAGTCTTCGAGAGGAAACCCGCTATATATATTTGTTTCATTAGTATCAAGGAGTCTTTTTTTATGTACCATCCCACAGACAGAATGAGTGAATGAATGAATGAATTAATGTTTAACGACACCCCAGCACGAACAATACATCGGCTATTGGGTGTCAAACTGTGGTAATGAAAAAACAATGTGATGATCAACATCAATATAAAAATTCAAGTATTGTCACGGGGATCCTATAATACCCGTAACTGAATGAAAGACGATTGTCCAAATATCTCTCCTAACTGTATATCTATAAGATCTCTCTGTAACAGGCAGTTATACCCGCTGGCTAGTCTAGGTATGATCAGAGATAAGATCTTATATAAAGTATGTATTATTATAGCACGTTTAGTTCACTAGAAAACACAACAAAAACACAATACACTTTGGAATCTGTATTAACCTACGCTGACAAATGTACTGCCGCAGTAGTTAATTAACAACAACAAATAATAACAACCCAGAACTGATCACTTAATTAGTTAATCTCTAGGTGTCTAGTTTACACAATATGCTAATCACTTCACCGTGACACAACACCCACACGTGTGATAATTGAGAAACGCTTCCAGGAGAACTTAATTAATAAAGGAATTACAACTCTAATCCTAACTGGTTAATTTTTAATTAACCCTTACTATTCGTTCAGTAACGTGTGATAATTGAGAAACGCTTCCAGGAGAATTAATAAAGGAATTACAACTCTATTGCTAACTGGTTAATATTTAGTTAACCCTTAACTACTCATTCAGTAACCTTGTAACACAGAATTAATACTGGTACCTATCACAATAAAGACAATAACCTACAGTTTACCTAGGTCCTCTAGGATGACTGGATAAGCTTTATATATTTATTTAGACAGCGAGCCTACAGTTTACTGCGTCAGATGACCGGCAGCACCGTCTAAATAATATTGGTATAATACAGTATTAAAATATTTAAAGTCACATCAATCACATCAAGGTTATACACAGAGCAGAAATAAAATTATTTACCAGTCCGGATGGACAGCGATCCTCTGGAGCCTTCCTTATGTTTTTCCCCGATATCTCTAAAATCCTAGCTATTTATTCAAAACTCTCAGAGACAGCGAATATCGCCTGGGGGCACAACGGGATACCTCACCTATCATCTGATATTTCCACCTCTCCCAGAGTCGGTATATTTTCTTAGATGACCAGACATTCTGTCGCCAGTCGCCAAAATCACGGTCGTCGAAACCGCACTCGCAGCGTTATTACAGGAAATTGAGCGACTCTCAATTTGGACCGGTAGTACTGGAACTATCGGCAGTCTGTCAAAATAACCTTTTAGCAAATTGATGTGACAATACCTACTTTTCCTAACCCTATCAGGAGTGTTTCTCTCAATTTGGACCGGTAGTACTGGAACTATCGGCAGTCTGTCAAAATAACCTTTTAGCAAATTGATGTGACAATACCTACTTTTCCTAACCCTATCAGGAGTGTTTATCACATACCCTGTCTCATTAACCCGTTTGTGCACAACATAGGACCCGAAATACCTGTTCTGCAATGAACCCCGTTTAATGGGAAGGTACAGCAGCACCTTATCCCCTGGTTTAAATTCCCGACTCCTAGTCTTCCTATCAAACACTGATTTTATTTTGCTCTGAGCATGGCTCAGTTGCTTCCTAGCCTTCCTATCTCTAACTCTCTTATTCATTAATACTCCCTTGTCCATATCATAACCTGACATCTGATCCTCCGTCTCACCCTCTGTTAACAATGTAGTGCGAGCTGCCAACAATTTTGGATCAGCCCCCTGCTCTAGAATTAACTCTTGTCTATTACAAGGTAAATCCCCTCTATCAAACACAACTGGTTCACTTCCCCTCTGCGGGAGATCAACAGGTTCCACAACATTTAATTCCTCAGTTGACTTATCTACCATTTTACTGATAACCTCATCCACTCCAATTTCATGGCTCACACACGTATCAGACAAATCACAAATATCCTCTGGGTCTCGTGTTACCCCAATGTCCATAGCCCTAGTCATTACACACGCAGGATATCTAATCTCATTAACCTCACTCTCTTCTATTGGTAAAGGGCTGTCTTTAATTAACAATTGGTCACATTTCGGCTGACAACACTGACTAGTCAAATCATTACCCAACAAAACTCCTATGTTTTCAACAGGCAAGTCCTTCACAACACCCATAACGACTGGTCCCGTCAAACACTTCGAACACAAGAAAACCTTATGTAACCGGACAACCATTTTTTCTCCAGTAACTGAGGTTAAGGCCAAACTACGTCCTGTATCTGAATTCGTAATACCAGCTAAACACTTTGACGTTATAAGTGTCTGACTACAACCAGTATCTCGATAGACTGATATTGCCTTAGGACACATTTCTTGTTTCACATCACAAACCATACCAGTGGACACATACGGGTTTACCTTCTCTGCCATGGGACTAACCATTAACTCTCTCGCTAACGGAGCTGACCTCACTAACCCGACCACTTGCGCATTATCGCGTTTCCTTTTAAAACAGTCCCCGACAAGATGGTTATCCTTTTTACAGTAATTGAGCTTTGTGTATTAACACGTAGTCATCTGCCCCTATGCCTGCCTCCTCTATCTTTTTGACATCACGATCCTCTAAATGAATACGTAAGCTAACTGGTAATCCATTTTTAATGTCCTGTAAGATCAACAACTCCCGTAACTCGGTATATGACTCTACCTGATGAGACACCACCCATTTATCAAACATCCCTGCCTTCTTAGCCACAAACTCACTATAAGACTGACCCTGCGTTTTTCTCAACTCGCTATACCATAAACGATAATCCTCAGGTCGTAATTCATACGCCCTCAACACTGCCGCCTTAACTAGGTCGTACTGACTTGCTCGCTCATCACTCATTGAATTATAAGCTACACTAGCCTTCCCCTTAAACTTAGACACGGCTAACAATGTCCACTTAGACTGCGGCCAATTTAGCTGCCTAGCGGCCCGTTCAAAATGTTGGAAGAACATATCTACCTCCTGGTCATCAAATACAGGCACTGATCTATAAGCTTCCGCCATGTTAAAACCATTTCCTGCCTCTCGTCTAAACTCTTCAGTATTCAACTTTAACTCATGTTCTACTTTTAATTTTTCTAACTGGAATTCTCTATGCCTGTCACGGGGATTCTATAATTCCCGTAACTGAATAAAACACGATTATCAAAATATCTCTCCTAACTGTATATCTATTAGATCTCTCTGTAGCAGGCTGTTAAACCCTAGTATGGCTCGTCTCTAGGTATGATCAGAGATACGATCTTATATAAAGTATATATATATACAGCACGTTTAGCTCACCAGAAACACAACAAAAACACAATACACTTTGGAATCTGTATTAATCTACGCTGACAAAAGTACAGCTGTAGTAGTTAATTAATAACAGCAATAATAACAACCCAGAACTGATCACTTAATTAGTTAATCTCTAGGTGTCTAGTTACACAATATGCGAATCACTTCACCGTTACACCACACCCACGCGTGTGATAATTGAGAAACGCTTCTAGGAGAAGTTAATTAATAAAGGAATTACCACTCTATTCCTAACTGGTTAATTTTTAATTAACCCTTACTACTCGTTCCGTAACGTGTGATAATTTAGGAACGCTTCCAGGGGAACTTAATTAATAAAGGAATTACAGCTCTATTCCTAACGGGTTAATTTTTAATTACCCCTAACTACTCATTCAGTAACCTTGTAACACAGAATTAATACTGGTACCGATCACAATAAAGACAATAACCTACAGTGTACCTAGGTCTTCTAGGATGACTGGCTAAGCTTTATATTACCAAATACTCGTATAATGTTAGAACAAAAAGTCTACGATTTACTTCGTCAGATGACCGAAGACACTGTCTAAAGAATATTGGTATAATACAGTATTAAAATATTTAAAGTCACATCAATCACATCAAGGTTATACACAGAGCAGAAAATGATATTTACCAAAGTCCAAACGGACTAACGTTCCCAGGAAGCTTCCTTTTCCGTTCTCCTAGATATCTCTAAATCCTAGCTATTTATTATAAAATCAGAATTGGCCTGGGGGTACAAGGGGGTACCTCCCCCTATCATCTGATATTTCATCTCTACTAGCGTCGGTTTTATTTCTCTCTGATCGTCAGACTTACTGACGCCATCGTCGCCAAATCACGGTCGTCGAAACCGCACTCGCAGAGGTATTACGTAACTACTCGCCACATGGCCTCCACAGCTGGACTAAGTGCATATTGGAATGTCCGATCGCGCGAAGTATTACGTAACAAGTTGCCCACCTGGGCTACGGGAAATGAAACTGCACACGGCCCTCTAACACAATTAAAATCGCCACAGGCGAAACAAATTTAAGAGCATGTACCGTCACACACCCCCACCTCAAAAAGGATATTTCCTCTACTCTAGGAATAGGGAAATATACTACATTAAAACAAAAAGGTGCGTTAACCGACGCATACGGGCATTTATAACACAAGTAATAATAAGGTGACTACCAGTAATCACACTGAGTCTCTGAGTCCCTGGTATACAAATAAAATATATATAAACAAAACAGAAATCAAGAATGTCAACACATTATCATAACGTTCAACTTCGAGACAGGGCATCAGCGATTACATTGGATGTGCCCTTGATATGTCCAATGGTAATTGGGTATTCTTGCAAAGGAAGACTGCATCTCAAAACTCTCTGGTTGGAGGCTTTCATTAGGATGGTCCAGTCCGTCTTCGTCTTCTTGGAACAGCACAGCTCCAGCACCCACGTCACTGGCACCCACAGCTAGCTTGAAAGGCACTCGGTAGTCTGGTGCTGCCATCACGGGAGACGAGTAGCGCATCTGCTTGATACGGTTGAATGACTTCTCGCATTCACCTGACCAATGGAACTTCGTTTCCTTCTTTTTCAGCGTCGCACGTTTTCCCGGTTTTCTCGGATAGGCATGATGTCGAATCGGTGTAGCGTTGGGTTCCAAGCGCACATCTTGGCTTAAGGTATTGGTAACCGTTGGAAGGTTCTGACAAATGGAAACATTGTCTTGTTTCAACGTAGTCAACTTTGCTCGCTGGGGGTTCAAGTCTGCTAGAATCTGGCCGTTGGCCAACTTGATCTCCGCAGTCTTGACGTCATCACAGGAAATTGAGTGTCTCTCAATTTGGACCGGTCTCTCTGGAACTATCGGCAGTCTGTCAAAATAACCTTTTAGCAAATTGATGTGACAATACCTACTTTTCCTAACCCTATCAGGAGTGTTTATCACATACCCTGTCTCATTAACCCGTTGGTGCACAACATGGGGCCCGAAATACCTGTTCTGCACAGAACCCCGTTTAATAGGAAGGTACAGCAGCACCTTATCCCCTGGTTTAAATTCCCGACTCTTAGCCTTCCTATCAAACACTGATTTTATTTTGCTCTGAGCATGGCTCAGTTGCTTCCTAGCTAGTTCGGTCGCCGGCAACCTCCTATCCCTAACTCTTTTATTCATCAATACTCTCTCAGTTAACAATGTAGTGCGAGCTGCCAACAAATTCGGATCAGCCCCCTGCTCTAGTACTAACTCTTGTCTATTACAAGGTAAATCCCCTCTATCAAACACAACTGGTTCAATTCCCCTCTGCGGGAGATCAACAGGTTCCACCACATTTAATTTGTCAGTTGACTTATCTACCATTTTACTGATAACCTCATCCACTCCAATGTCATGGCTCACACACGTATCAGACAAATCACAAATATCCTCTGCGTCTTGTGCTAACCTACTGGTCATATCCCTAGTCATTACACACGCAGGATATTTAATCTCATCAACCTCACACTCTTCCATTGGCAACGTGCTGTCTTTAATTAACAGTTGGTCACATTTCGCTGACAACACTGACTAGTCAAATCATTTCCCAACAAAACTCCTATGTTTTCAACAGGCAAGTCCTTCACCACACCCATAACGACTGGTCCCGTCACAAACTTCGAACACAAGAAAACCTTATGTAACCTAACAACCATATTTTCTCCAGTAACCGAGGTTAAACGCAAACTACGTCCTATGTCTGAATTTTCAATACCAGCTAAACTCTCTTGCGTGATCAAACTCTGACTACACCCGGTATCTCTATAGATTGATATAGCCTTAGGACTCAATTCTTGTTTCACATCACAAACCATACCAGTGGACACATACGGGTTTACTTTCTCTACCATGGGACTAACCATTAACTCACTCGCTAACGGAGCTGACCTCACTAAACCGACCACTTGCGCATTATCGCGTTTCCTTTTAAAACAGTCCCTGATAAGATGGTTATCCTTTTTACAGTAACTGCAATGTGGACGAAAAGTTCGTGCATTGGCTGATAATGCAGGTCTATCCTTACTTTGCCCACCAGGTGCATTCCTTGCCTGACTAGCTGACCAGCTAGATGACTCTCCCCGATAGTTACTTTCCCGGGAAAAACCTGGCTGAAATTTCTTCTTATCACCCTGTTGTAAAGAGCTACCCGGTACTGCCTGAGCTTTGTGTATTAACACGTAATCATCTGCCACTAGGCCTGCCTCCTCTATCTTTTTGACATCACGATCCTCTAAATGAATACGTAAGCTAATTGGTAATCCATTTTTAATGTCCTGTAAGATCAACAACTCCCGTAACTCGGTATATGACTCTACCTGATGAGACACCACCCATTTATCAAACATCCCTGCCTTCTTAGCCACAAACTCACTATAAGACTGACCCTGCGTTTTTCTCAACTCGCTATACCGTAAACGATAATCCTCAGGACGTAATTCATACGCCCTCAACACTGCCGTCTTAACTAGGTCGTACTGACTTGCTCGCTCATCACTCATTGAATTATAAGCTATACTAGCCTTCCCCTTAAACTTAGACACGGCTAACAATGTCCACTTAGACTGCGACCAACTTAGCTGCTTAGCGGCCCGTTCAAAAAGTTGGAAGAACATATCTACCTCCTGGTCATCAAATACAGGCACTGATCTATAAGCCTCCGACATGTTAAAACCATTTCCTGCCTCTCGTCTAAACTCTTCAGTATTCAACTTTAACTCATGTTCCACTTTTAATTTTTCTAACTGGAATTCTCTATCCCTCTCTTCTCTTTCTCTCTCTCTCTCTATCCCTATGTCTATCTTCTCTATCTCTCTCTATTCTCTTTCTCTCTCTCTCTCTTCTCTTTCTCTCTTTCTCTCTCTGTCCCTCTCTCTATCTTCTCTATCCCTATCTTCTTTCTATCTCTATGTCTATCTTCTCTCTCTCTCTCTCTCTCTCTCTCTCTCTCTCTCTCTCTCTCTCTCTCTCTCCCTATCTTCTCTATCCCTATCTTCTTTCTCTCTATCCTCTCTTCTTTCTCTCTATCCCTCTCTTCTCTTTCCTCTCTCTCTCTCTCTCTCTCTCTCTCTCTCTCTCTCTCTCTATCTCTCTCTCTCTCTCTATCTTCTCTATCTCTCTCTCTATCTAATGCACGTTCTTTTCTTTCGTACTCAAGCTTTTTAAAAGCTAATTGTTGTTCCACACTTAACTCATTTATCTCTGTCTCTGGAACAATCTCACTTTCTTCCATAACAGGACTATCACCAAAAACTTCCTGGATAATAATTGTCCTTATATCTCCTAAGGTTTTAGCCGATGTTAAATCAATTTCTCGCTCACCCGCGATTTCAACTAACTCGGCCTTACGTGCTCGCTTAATCTCCACTACACTGAGCGTAGGCCTATCCAGCAAATTCTTATCCATGTTTAGATATGACGCACTTATTATTAATTAATTTTCTAGTGAACAACGTTGCTACTTCTACTTATTTGTGAAAATAATTTATAAAGCCCCCATTTACAAACAATACTTTTTTAAAATATGCATGTCCCGTTTCAGATCCGGGACTGAACTGAACTGAACATTTATTTCTCTCAGGCCGTAATCCACGGCATATGAGGAACAATATATAATACAACAATTCACACTTTTTAACAAGATGACAGAGTAAAACTATTCACATAAGTATATCTACATAAAACGAACATGGGAATATAATTATAAATAATTGGTTTGGGTTTGCATACACAATAATAATACAATAAAGCTATGAGCCGGAGGGCTTGAAAGTATTCATAATATGTTTACAAAATATTGCAAGTTTTCGGAGGACACCAGTTTTTTTACAATTAAATAATTCGTGAAATTTATATGTGTTTGGTTTGGATCGATAATATTTCGGTATATATTGAAGTCTGAATTGGTTAAAATATGGGCATGTAAAAATATAATGGAATTCATCTCCGATGTCGTTAGTGTTGCATAAAAAACACAATCTATCATGTAATGGTTTACGTATCCATCTACCTGTCTCTATTGGAAGATTGTGGTTTGATACTCTAAAACGTAACAATGGGCACCAATGTTTTTTTTCTAATAAATTTAAATAATTTTCGAATGCTATACTGCTTTTAAATATTTTGTAACAAGATGCTTTCGATGAAGTGTCAATATGACTGTACCATGTTTGCAAAAATTGATCTATGAGTTTTGTTGAAATAAAAAAATTCAACAATGAAGCACTATTAATACGCTCACAATGTGACCACCATATGTATGTGCAACCAATATTATCTAAAATTGATTTTATAAAAGCTATCCATTTGTGATCATAAAAATGTGTATTATAATCATTCAATAACATTCTGTACACTAATAATGATAGCTTGGACTGCTTCCCAGTAATCATCCTAAACCAAAATCCTATCATTCTTATTTTTACTGTTATATCTACCGGGAAGCATCCAAGTTCTCCATACAACATATATAATGGGGTGGATTTTCTAACAGGCAATAATAACTTTAAATATTTGCTATACAATTTTTCTATGCAGGACAGACTTTTAAAACCCCAAATTTCACATCCGTATAAAGCAATAGGTAAAACCATACAATCAAATAATTTAAGTTGAAGTTGGCATTGAATGGAAAGATGGCAACGTTTTCCTTGTCTAAGTGTAAAATACATAGCTTTTTGAGCTTGATCATATTGATGTTTTCGAGCATTAGTGAATTTATTGGATTTATGAAATATAATTCCAAGATATTTGTATATTTCTACATTATCTAGATTTGTGTTTCCTAAATGGAACCTTTTGGAATAATCTTTTTTATTACCACTGAAAATTAGCACTTTTGTTTTTTTACAATTTACATTTAGTTTCCATTTTGTACAATAAGAGTCGAAAATATTTAATAAATTCTGCATGTCGTCATAATTTTCGGCAAAGAGCGCTGTGTCATCAGCATATAGTAACACAAAAAGAACAATATTTGTATACAAAGTGGAATCTGTGAATAAGTTATCTATGCGGATGCCATTACAATCATTAGTTTTAAACGTATCCTCTAAATCATTGAGAAACATGGAGAATAATAGGGGCGATAAATTTTCTCCCTGTCTAACACCCATGGAACATTGAAAATAATCCGACATTGTGTTATGTGCACTAATGCATGACTTAATGTTCTGATACATGCTATATATTACTTTAAAACATTTACCATTAATACCATTTTGTATTAGTTTACCCCAAAGTCCTGTTCTCCATACTGAGTCGAATGCCTTGCTAAAATCTATAAAAGTACAATACAGTTTTTTTCTTCCGTGCTTTTAGCAATTCGATGAGTCCATATAATGTAAAAATATGATCGTTCGTCGAGTACTCCTTCCTGAATCCGGCTTGAACTTCAGATAACAAATCATTAGTTTCTAAATATAATTTCAGTCTATTATTTAAAACAGCTGTAAACAGTTTCCCGAGACAACTAAGTAAAGTAATAGGTCTATAATTTTCTGGAACAGTTCTATCGCCACATTTATAGACGAGCGCCCCAATTTTCACTCCTGTCACGGGGATCCTATAATACCCGTAACTGAATGAAACACGATTGTCCAAATATCTCTCCTAACTGTATATCTATTAGATCTCTCTGTAACAGGCAGTTATACCCGCTGGCTCGTCTAGGTATGATCAGAGATAAGATCTTATATAAAGTATATATTATTATAGCACGTTTAGTTCACTAGAAAACACAACAAAAACACAATACACTTTGGAATCTGTATTAACCTACGCTGACAAATGTACTGCCGCAGTAGTTAATTAACAACAACAAATAATAACAACCCAGAACTGATCACTTAATTAGTTAATATCTAGGTGTCTAGTTTACACAATATGCTAATCACTTCACCGTGACACAACACCCATACGTGTGATAATTGCACACGGCCCTCTAAAACAATTAATATCGCCACAGGCGAAAAGAAATTAAGAGCATGTACCGTCACAAGTATCAAAGGAAAAACATTGTAAAGAACTGTGCAAAAATACAAATATCACAGATAGATACTGACTTTTACTGATTTGTGCTGTATTGGCCATTCTCAAAGAGAATGTTACACCCCTGCACCACGGTGAGGTTACAGCACACGCTGGGGCCACCGGACAGAGTAACACATACCACGACCTTTGATATACCAGTCGTGGTGCGCTGACTGGAACAATAAATAACCCAATGGGCTGCCCCGTTGAATGCAAACATAGTTTCAACAATTCGTTTAACTTTATTTTAATTAATTAATTAACTTTATTTTAATTAATTAATTAATTATTATATTATTATTTATTATTATTATTTTATTATTTTTTAATTTACTTTTTTTGTTGTTGTTGTTGTTGTTGTTGTTAGTTTTGTGTTGTTTTGTTGTCGCCATTGTTGTTATTTTGTTTTTGTTTTAATTAAATATAAATGAGAATATACCATACACCAGTCACCAGAATGTATTATTTGAAATGATAACAGCTTCAAGCACATGTCGATTACATTTCCTAGAAAATGATATTTATAGGCCACGTTGTCACGACTAGTATTGTTCTGCCCTGGTGGTCTAGATAGCAACACGATGACAGTGTGACCTGTTGCTAGATCATTAAAGCGGCAGACCCTAGTTTTGAAACACTACGAAGTATTTTTCACTACTAAAGTCATTTTTAATCATTTAAATTAGAACTTAAGTATTTACATTTTATTACATGTATTTAGAATATTAATTTACGTAAACATGAAGTGGTTCTGGTCATTCAGGTTTTGCAATACCCCAAAATGCATTTTTCATAATTATAAAAACGCACGTTCGTCTGAGAAGTAATGGTTATCAAGACAAACTCTAGTTATTTTAGACAGTAGTTCCTCATTTAAACATCGCAGGTTTTGGCTTGTCTCTGTCATAACCTTATCGAAATGTTGCAGGTTTTTAGAATAACTAAACTTAGTGTCCGTTTTCCCGGGATGAAACTAGTGTGTGCGCCTTTAATATCAGGCCCGCCGCGTTCAACAGGGATGTGTAAACAGTGAAACATGTTTTTCAACAAAGTATTTGTTCAGCTATTATACTTCTTCGCTATACGATACCAGCTGATAACCTTGTATCGTTATGGAACACAAAAAACAAAAAAAACAAAAAAACAAAACAAAAAAAAACAAAAACAACAACAACAACAACAAAAACACCCAAAAACGTTTTGTTTAACGACACCACAAGAGCACATTGACTTATTAATCACCGGGTGACGGGCCGTATGTAAGTGATAAAGCTCTCGCTTGGTGTGCGGTCGATTTAGGATCAATCCCCATCGGTGGGCCCATTGGTTAGTTCTCGTTCTGGTCAGTGCACCACGACTGGTACATTAAACGCCGTGGTATGTTGTCAACATTACCAAGTGGTTGACTACTAGCAATAGTATTCACAAGTAGGCCTACTTTTGTTTGCTTGTTTTGTTTATCGACAGCACTAGAGGACATTTATTTATTAATCATTGGCTATTGGATGTCAAACATTTGGTAATTTTGACATAGTCTTAGAGAGGAAACCCGCTACATTGTTCATTTAGTAGTAAATGATCTTTTATATGCACCACCCCACAGACAGGATAGCACATACCACGAACTTAGATATACCAGTAGTGATGCACTGATTGGAACGTATTCAGAAGTAACTAACATTGTTAATAACATATATTTTCTATATCTTCCACAGAAATAATTTTTTTAGGCCCATGTATTATGAATATAGCCAAATGCTGTCGATAGTAACACAATTAAGGTTGATGGTCTTTTCTAAATGGTTAAATAATACATACAAACCTCATGATTCCAGCTTTGGTATATGTTCGCTTTAGGCGATAGCCTCAAAGTTGCCTAATAACCAAAATATTCATTTTTCTTGTGACGTGTAAAGATTATAAAGTGAATTACATGACTCCCCCACCCCCACCCACCCACCACTTAAAAAAACCCCCAAACAAACAAAACAAAATAAACAAACAAAACAAAACAAACAAAACAAACAAAAACAAAAACAAACAAAAAACAAACAAACCGTGAAACGAAAAAAAGAAAAGAAAGCATTTTATATTTTGGAGTAGGGGGTGAGTCATGTTATGTGATGACAGCAAAATGTGTATCATGGTGGAGAAAAAAAAATGTGATTGGGGGAGGCTATTATTGTAATGCATGAATACGTTTTATGTACTTTATAGTATTTGCATAATATATCCTACGTTTATTACTGTACGCTGCTCTGCGCGACCTATATTCCCCATTAGGCGCCGATCAAAAGGGCGATTGATGGGGGTGCATATTTCAGTGGCATTTCGACAGTTTCCGTTAAGTTACGAAAATGGCCGGAAACATTACCATATAAACGTCAACAGTCCGTTGACGTGACGTCAACAATGCTTACAAAGCGACACGACGTACATTCTTCGGACTATTGTTTTAACATAGAAATGTGCAGCCGTTTGTCATTTATTTAATAATCCCATTTGTGTTAAATATACGGTAACATATCTGTGTATGGATCTAATACTACCTAATGAAAGAAAGAAAGAAATGTTTTATTTAAGGACGCACTCAACACATTTTATTTACGGTTATATGGCGTCAGACATATGGTTAAGAACCACACAGATTTTGAGAGGAAACCCGCTGTCGCCACTGCATGGGCTACTCTTTCCGATTAGCAACAATGGAGTTTTTATTTGCGCTTCCCACAGGCAGGATAGCACAAACCATGGCCTTTGTTGAACCAGTTATGGATCACTGGTCGGTGCAAGTGGTTTACACCTACCCATGGAAGCTTGCGGAGCACTCACTCAGGGTTTGGAGTCGGTATCTGGATTAGAAAACCCATGCCTCGACTGGGATCCGAACCCAGTACCTACCAGCCTGTAGACCGATGACCTAACCACGACGCCACCGAGGCCGGTACTACCTAATGACGACAGCTAACTACCGTGCTGTTCTATTGAAGTCTTCAGTGGATACAGTAGATCGATAGAGGTAAGTGTTTGTTTGTATGATTGTTTTATCAGGATCGGTGAAGTTGGAGTTGTCATACAAAGACGGTGACCAGTGGCAGATCCAGAAAATCCAGGGGGGGGGGAAGAGCGGGGCGGGGCGGGGGTGGTCAATTATTACTCAAACGTTCCCGACGTAAAAAACAAGAAAGAAAAAAAAAAAACAGAAGGGAAAAAAAGAAGTTATATCTGTCACAAAGTTTAGAGGGGAGAGCACTTCCCCCCACCTTAGATCTGCCACTGTTGGCGTAGCGAGGGTTTTATATTCAGGGGCCACCCATTTACTTCAAATAATATTTTTGATTAAGAATTATTCAATAAATCAGCAAACCCGGTACCGGCTCCCATCCAGAGCGAGTTTTAACGACTCAATGGGTAGAAGATGGAGAAGATAAATATATGGGGATCAAGGGAGATAATTTAGTTCCAATGTCTAATTCAACTTCTGGAAGAGTTGTCAAATTTTGTTAGAAAAACAAAACTAGATAAATAAATAATTAAAATTTAAATAAACGATACAGATGACATTAATTTTATTATTTCCTAATATAAACGTTCTCCAACTCTTACAGTTTGACTATCCATAGGTCATATAAATCAAGGGCTGAAATTATAGGCCTATACAATTATCAGGCGTGTATTCAGAAAACGCCTTTTTGTATACTATAGAATTTACTACAAGTTATTATTTTTTTTCCCGAACACATTTTTTTCTAAATTGCACACATAAATATTTTAAAACAAGTTGATTATTTTTTTTTTTTCAAAACCACTTACTTTTTTTCTTACGTCAAACCACAATGAAATTATTTTTGTAGGCTAGGGCGGACTATAGAAAGGGCGCTACCCCAGCCAACCCCCAGCCCGCCCCTGCACTGTGTTCTGGACACGCGTTCAATTACCGACCTAATTTGTATTTCGAGCAGCCGACACTCTGAAAGACAAATCTAGATAACTTGATTGGCAAGTCACAACCCCCATCCCGCCCCTGCACGGTGTTCTGGACACGCGCCTGAATACCGACCTAATTTGTATTTCGGGCAGCCGACACTCTGAAAGACAAATCTAGATAACTTGATTGACAAGTCACAACTCCCTTTTCTTTAAAGATTTGTTCGAATCCCACTTTCACATAAATGTGGTTTGTAATTCAACTTGGGCGAGATTTAGCTCAGTTGGTTGAGTGCTTGCCTGAGATACTTCAGTCGCAGGTCCAACTAATGCACCACAACCACGGGCGTAGGGAAGTTCCATAACGTGAGGGGAGGAGGGGAAAGGGGGCACACATACGCGCGCGCACACACACACACATATCAATACATGTAAAAAAATTAAAATATAAACCATTGCTGTTGCTACAAAGGGAGGAGGAACATGCCCCTTGCCCTTCCCCCGCTTCCTACGCCAGTGACAACTTGTCAAAGGCCGTGGTATGTGCTATCGTTTCTGTGGGAAAGTGCATATAAAAGATCCCTTGCTACTAACGGAAATATGTAGCGGGTTTCCTTTCTAAGAGCTTAGACTATGTCAGTTACCAAATGTTTGATATCCAATAGCCGATGATTGATTAATCAAAGGTGTCGTTAAACAAAACAAAACAAACTTCTAACTGTAGTTCAACTATTAATTATTATTTTTTCTGATTAGTCGAAGGTTCACGATATTAATGACGTCATCGATATATTTTTATAAATGGCTAAATTGGCTGGCTTGAAACTTGTTCACCATATTTTCCATCATTCTACGTATAATATTAGGCCTAGTTCTAATTCATGTAAAACTACAGTGTAACGTTTTGAACTCAATTTTAGTTTTTATGGCAAAAACAGTCGACTGACCCTCTCCCTCCCGTTCCCGCCACTACAAAAATGTGAGCCCGTACGACTATGTTAAGCAAGAAGCTGTTATTTTCAACTAGAAGTACGATGTACATACTTGTGTAAAGAAAATTTCATGTGTGTTTAAACGTGACCCATGACGTACATGCGGTTATCTGTTAAAGGAGGAATTTAGAAGAGAAATAAGGAAGTATGCAGAAAGTTAACGTCTGCGAGTGTTTTTTCTACTGGCATAATTTAAAGTCCAAATATTAAAATGTCATCAGTTCCATTAATTACATTAGTTTGATTATGAATGCGAAAGCGAAAAACATTCCATTTTAAAAACACACACGTGACATATCGCCAACGTCCTTAAATGCGTTATGCTTCCAACTCCGTTCACTTTGGGTTTTTTTCGTGTACGGTTCGCGTAATTAATACCGGTATCCGATTTGTTGTTGTCTGCTTGTCTTTCATTTGTGAGGTTTTTCGTCACAATTCTAGAACATTTTCAATAACAATAAAGTTCAGAGAAGTAAGTACCTAAAGTCCGAACCAAATTGTTAACAACTACAATATATTACTCTCCTACCTTTAATTACCGCTACATTTCCCTCAAATTGTGCCCAGACACAAGATGTGAAAAAAGCATTACAGTGACACAGATTCAACATATGAAACCGTAACGACGTCGCCAGTGTCGACTTCGCTGTGATAGCATAGGGAAAAATACATGCAGTTTTCTGCCGTCTGCCATTTTGATTTTTTTATGGAATAGTCTTCAAGAGGGGTGAAAGCCTTCAAAGTATGTGACATAATTAATATAAAATCAATGATCTCTAGTGGTACCATTAAAGAACAATATAAATAATAATAATCAAATTAATATGACGTCATCACGTTTGCTTTTATATCATAACATGTTATGACGTTGTTAGATTAAGTTATATCCTTTCTCCCCCTTGGAGAATATTCCATAAAGCGACAAAATGGCAGCTGGCACAAAATTACATGCTTTTTGCCCTATGCGATCTCAGTGAAGTCGATATAGGTAACATGGTTATCGTCTAGTATGTCGAATCTCTGTCATTGTAATGGGTTTCTTTTTCAAGATTTCTGTCTGGACAAAATGTGGGTAAAATCTAACGAAAAAAACACACCAAAAACCATTAATTCTGTTTTGTTTATTCCTTAAATAATTACCAATATCGGGTTCACATGACTCGTACAAATTGACTTAAAATGGAGGATGATGAATTAATTGCTACTAATCTAAAAATATAACGGATTTTCTCTCTGAGACTATATGTCAACATTACCAAATGTTTGACATCCAGTAGCCGATGATTAATAAATCAATGTGCTCTAGTGGTGTCGTTAAACAAAACAAACTTTTTTAACAACATGGATCGGACTTTAAAGCGTTACGTAATTGTTGAACGGCAGGTTTCTTCCTGTAGTGTGTGTATTAGTGATTAATATGTGAACTATTTGTAATCTATTTGTAACTAGAAAATGATCGGTGTAAAGGTATTTGACGTAAAACATAGGATTATTGTTGTATTAGAGCCGGAATCTCTGCCTACTCTGATGTAGGCTGACATTTCAAATCTTCATTATAGAGTTGTCTCTGACAGAGATATTGATTATAACCGTCCAAATGTCCGTCAGGTTCTCGAACGGCTAACGAAATGTTAATAGAAGCTTAATAATAGTTTTAATTTGTTTACCTTTTTTCTTCTTCTTTTTTTTTTTGGGGGGGGGGGGGGGGGGAGGGGAGGGTTAAGGTTTTTTGTCTGACAAGAGTGTTAAGAATATAAATTCTTCTGTCGACAGTATCTTTATGTTACAGCTAGCACCATTTGATATTTTGAAGATACCGGTGTTTTTTTTTTTGTGGTTTTTGTGTGGCATTCATGTTTGGCAGCTTATTATTATTGTTATTATATATATTGTTGTGGCCGCGTCCCAAGGATATCAACAAAGTCCAGAGAATACAAATAACATCCACAGATGACAAAGACGAAGTGTTCCAGTTTTCAGAATTATAGATTTATTTAAAGGTGATGAGTAAATGGAAATAAAGTTAATGTTCACAGGTAAGTTTCCAACATATAGATAGATAGATCTCTTCCTTTCAGATATAGTTATATTAAACCAGTGAGGACTGCATCTCCAATAAATGTAAACAGCTTGCAGTTGCTTATAAATATTGCTTCCATAAAACAAGTTAATTAAATAAAGATGGTAAAGTTAATAAAATTTGACTTTAAAAATATAAGTAAAAGTTATTCCAGTGTCAATGTAAATGTATGCAATGTAATAAAGTTGGAAAGTTGGACAAGGGGACATGTCTTTAATGTTTGCTTGTCAGACCGCAAACGAGTGAGAGAACAACTGGACTGGAAACTCTATTTACGTGCCCCTATCCACGAAGGTTCAGGCACGCCCACTACGGATTTAGCCTCTGACTTCGCCAGTGACTAACTCCGTAGCAGGAGGGGGGGGGGGGGGGGGGGGGGGGGGGGGGGGGGGGGTTTAAGTTTGAGGTGGGCGGAATTTGGAAAAAAGCCATTTAGTAGAGTCAACGCGAGCGCGGACCAAATAGCAGACACTTCGCAAACTTGAAGTAACACCGAGTGGGAGCCGTGTTCTGATTGGCTGAATTTCGATTCCTCGGTGAAGCCTGTTTTTTTACCTAAGTCTACAAAGAGTAACTGCATCCAAAGACATGTCTGGACTCTAAAATTTGACCCAAAATAGTTAAGACTGTTCAGCCAAAAGGTTTTTAAGGTGATTTTGAGCAATTGAACGGGCGCCGAAATAACATGCGTTAGACTACTTATAAAAAAATAAACATAAGAATTTTGAACTGCTTCGAAAACGTTTAAAGTCTAACTAGCCCAAAAAAAGAGGTTACTCACGGAGGCAAAGGAGGTTGGCGTCTAGGGGGATCCGATGTATCCGGTGATCTCAAGCTGCGGGAGGAACTGCGGTAGTCGGAGTCTGCTAACGCCTTGGTGATGGAACGGTAGTGAGTCCCCGCGACGGTTTTCAGAACGCGATGTAGTGTCGGGTTGTCCATCTCCAAGAGTAGCAGTCCTTGGCTGAATATTCCGCTCCGGCAGATGGTGACGCAAACTGCGTTGTGTCCCTCCCGCATCTTGAGTCGATGTACAGCGAACTCCCCCTCGTCTGGATTGTCTGGCAATGGATTGTAAGCAAGGGCCTTGGGTCTGCTGATGAGTTGGCGTTCATCCCGGATGTTATTCTTAACCAGTTGTTGGTAACGCTGGGGGAGACGGCTGGCCTGCAGTGACCACTGCTCCACTGGTTGTTTGTGTGTCTCCGGCGGTTGAGAGGGGCGGCTCGGCTTGGCTGGTATGGCACTCGGGGGAGTGGTCGCCTTCCTCTTGACAACGGCCACCTTCCGGGCCTACGCCTCAACGGGTGTCGCCAGTATAATCGGCGACAAGTCCGAAAGCGCTTGCGAAGGAATTGGTGCAGGTGGCCGGTTGTACGGTGTGACGCAAATTTCCGTGTCGAACTCCGTCTCCGGCTCTTCCGTTGGCAAAGAAGCTTGAACATCCGGGGCCGGAACCTCTTCTGCTCTTGTCTTCTTGCTCGGGTGAGCGGTGTTCGGCGTTCGAACAGAAGGAGTCGCCGCCGGCGGTTTAGCCACCGGTTTTGACCCCCCCTGCGCCGCCGCTGGCACACGTCTCCTCTTCCTCCATCTTCCTTTCTTTTGAATCCGGTCTCCGTACGAGACTCGATACTCCAACAGCATTCCATACGTCTTCATCAGTTCCCCCAGGTGGGGGGAGAGAACAAGGACTAACGTCCGTCTTCATCGTTGAGAATTATTGGGAGAGAACAACAGTTGACGTCCATTGACGTCAGCCTTTTATACTTTTTCTTAAGTACCACGTGACGTCATAACAGCCAATCAGAAATTACGTCACGCTAGGAAGAGATCTACCTTTACAAAATCAATATCATTTCATTTAATAATTACTTTATGCACACAATTGCTCAATAAATAAAGTAATTGCTTTTTGGTCCAGCTTCCGTTTGCAGTTTACAGTTTGTAAATGCACACTCTAAATCCTAAGAAACTTCAACTTTTGTAAATACGTCAGTTTAGCCCATAGCAAAAGCATTACCAATTTGAAATAATTAATTCTGCGAATTTCTAAAGTGCATAAAGATAAAACTAACATTTCTTAATTGCTTTTTTAGTCTAAAATTTGCGTAAAACAATTTTGCAGAAAAAGCCTTTAGAATATTTATAAAAACGACATTATTAACCAGGCACAAAACACGCTCATTTTGCATAGAAAATACATTGGGAATTCGAGCTAATAATACAAACAAATTCTAATGTGCATAAATATGAGACTATTATTACACAATTGCTTTTTTGGTCTAATTTCAATATAAAATAGTTTTAATGAAAAAGCCTTTGGGATTATTGTGAAAACGACATTATTCACTAGGCACAAAGACACGCTAAAGTGCATTGAAAATACATTGGGAATTCGAGCTAATAATACAAACAAATTCTAATGTGCATAAACATTTGACTATCACTACACAATTGCTTTTTTGGTCTAATTTCAATATAAAATAGTTTGAATGAAAAAGCCTTTGGGAATATTATAAAAACAGCATTTTTATACTGTTGTTTACAAACAGTGTGTACCGATATATCAGACCTTAGCAACCAGTATGTGTAAACAGGTTCTCAGCGTACAAGGATATAGTTCCTTCAAGCACTAATATTACAGTAATCAGTTTTACAGTTATTACCTCACTTAATTAATAAAATGATTTCCCATAATGTACAAACAATATTAGGATACGTTTAACTAAAAAAATAGCTAATCGATCGTACAAGTTTTGGAGGAAAATAAACTTTATTGAAGGGCAAGGTCAATCCCGGCAGCCATGTCAAAACAGTCGATCAAATGGAAATTTATCCCAGGTTTATTTATGAGCCCATGGGATGTTTTTCAGTGTGTAGGTACACACACTTTGCAGTTATGGAAATATTTACATCAATAATATTAATGTCAACGTTGTGTCATAGTTTTTATATACACAGGAATTTGGGAATTAAATAAAGTGGAAGACCGCAAGACCAAAACACGGACGTCAAACATTAAATTAACACATTTAGCGATCGTAATATACTAATATCCCATAAATAAATTACGGCAACTATTTACAAACAATTTCATACACTATAAACATATTATTATGAAATACAACTAAATGTAGCTCGCATTGTGCATCCAAACGATCACTAATAACAATAGTTGTGCAATTTGGTTTTTGCCTATAGTGCGCGACACGACAAACGGCACTACTAAGAATTTCATTAAACAATAACTATAATAAATGGCATAGTTCCAGACATTACCGAATACAAGCAAATATGCAAATAATTACTACTAAATGTAAAAATAAATATTTTGTTTTGTCCAATATTAAAATTACTTGAGAAAGGTCCACGTCACAGCACACAGTTACGAAAATTGTTGGGACAGCCATGAATATATATATATATATATATATATATATATATATATATATATATATATATATATATATATATATATATACTGACGTCCCAAAGAAACCTTTCAAATTAGCAACACTATTAAACTATTTAAATTTTATGTATGTACAGTTTCTTTTGGACGCCAGCACACACACACACACACATACACACACACACAGGGAGAGAGAGAGAGAGAGAGAGAGAGAGAGAGAGAGAGAGAGAGAGAGAGAGAGAGAGAGAGAGAGAGAGAGAGTAATGCGTAGACTGGTATATAAACAATTGTTCATTACGCAGTGTTGTCACCCCCACCCGCCTGCTACCGATTCAATCGGACTGCTGATGCTCCCTTGCACCTGCCATTGCAGGCGGTCCCCCCCCCCCCCCACCTTTCCTGTCTTGGACAAAGGGGCCGGCCAAGGCCGGCTCTTGTGCCCACGACAGGCGTGCGCTACAACAGCTTGTTCTGAATGTGCACGTAAAACCCTATGACCTGACCTGACCTGACGCAGTGTTGTACAGGGCGACGTAGCGCAGTCAAGAAAACTAGTGGTACATTAATAATTGAAGGGGTAGTACATTTTTAGACGGAATAGTGTTTTTTGAAATTCACTATTCCTGTGGGATAGTGGTAAAAGATTTAAATTTCAACCCCTGATACCACGGCCTTTGATATACTAGTCGTGCACTGGCTGGAACGAGAAGTAGTGCAATGGGCCCACCGACGGGGATCGATCCCAAACCGACCGCGCATCAACTGAGCGCTTTACCATTCGGCTACAGGTACGTTCCGTCCCCTGATGAGTACGAGTCAGAATGACCAAATGTTGGACATCCAACAGACGATGATTAAGTAATCAGTGTGCTCTAGTAGTGGCGTTAAACAAAATAAATTTAACTGTATCACTGATGGAAGTTACAGTGTTTTTTGTGGTTTACTGTCACCACATGAGGACAATTAATTAAATACTAGTAATTTCTTAATCATCGTTTATTAGATGTGAAACATGATAACGGTGGCGCCCTTAGCATTAGAAGAGTAAAGCTTGTTTTTGTTTAACGACACCACTATAGCACATTGATTTATTCATCATCGTCTATTGGATGTCAAACACATGGTCATTTGGACATTCATAGAGAGGAAACCCGCTATATTGTTTTCATTATAGCAAGGGATCTTTTATATGCACTACCCCACAGACAGGATAGCACATACCACGGTCTTTGATATACCAGTCGTGGTGCACTGGCTGGAGCGAGAAATAACCTAATGGGCCCACCGACGGGGATCGATCCTAGACCGACCGCGCATCACATTAGAGGAAACCCGCTACATTTGTCCATGAGCAGCAATGGATCTTATATCAGCATGTTTCAACAGACAGGGCAGCACGTACCACATATTAAAACAAATGTTACTCTGTGTAACCATTACTTTGCAACATTACTGCAAGTTATACAATACAATGTCTGTTCACCGTACGTACCAGAAAGTAACTATGACTTCCTAGTTAAAAAGTAATACCTTTGTCTTTCGAACAAAATAACAATAAGGCCATATAATTGCTAGTTTGCGCAACATGTATACCTACAATTAACTTTAACACCATAGCGTTAACAGTAGTAATACCCCCACTATGGGGTATATCGATTTCACTATTGCATCATCCGAGATGGCCGCCAAACTGCGCCGTAGGCGATGACGAAAGATGACGCAATGCTGACGTCACTAAGCCCCGCCTCTAGAAGGGTGTGGGCACATTTATTTTAAGAATTGGTGTAATACTGACGTCACTCTTACAGTGTACATCCCAGTTTTTGTTTTAAGAACCGATATAATGCTCAATACAGTAGTTTGTCCAAATGTGTATTTGAAGACAATGGTTACTTAAAAGACGTATGTTAATTAATATCCCCCACCCCCTTTGTTATTATATAGCAGCTTATGAAAGAGACCGTTCATCGCACCCAACATTGAATACAGGTGTACGAGAGAAGAAATAATGAAGGGATGTGAAACGTTAATAAATGATACATTGATATTTGTATTACACATTTATGAATGAACTGAATGCTGGAACGTTCGGAAGTCTTGCCAATGTTGTACTCACCTAAATTAGAAAAATCCACATACTTGTGAGAATGATTTTAGCAACTAATCTTATACGATGTAAGGCCCCACAGTCTGGGAGTCAAATTGAAATTGGGTGCGATGAACGGTCTCTTTCATAAGCTGCTATATAATAACAAAGGGGGTGGGGGATATTAATTAACATACGTCTTTTAAGTAACCATTGTCTTCAAATGCACAAACTACTGTATTGAGCATTATATCGGTTCTTAAAACAAAAACTGGAATGTACACTGCAAGAGTGACGTCAGTATTACACCAATTCTTAAAATAAATGTGCCCACACCCTTCTAGAGGCGGGGCTTAGTGACGTCAGCATTGCGTCATCTTTCGTCATCCCCTACGGCGCAGTTTGGTGGCCATCTTGGATGATGCAATAGTGAAATCGATATACCCCATAGTGGGGGTATTACTACTGTTGACAACGAGCCAAGATTGTACCGCGTTATTTGTTGTTTGTCGCTCATGTCATGTAACAAGTAAATGCTGTGGTCGCATTTGTGGGGTCTAAATCCACAGAAAACGAACATTGGGTCTGCGTTTACTGGTCGTAATCCGTAATAGCGTGGTGGTCATAATACCGGGGTAGTTTTACAAATAAGGTAAAAAACAGCGATTCATAGCAAACTTTGAGCAATTAATATATATATGTACAAAATAGTATATAATGATATAATATCAAGAAACAGTTGTAAAACATAATTATAATTGTACATGCTAATGAATATATATGTACATGTACATGGAAAGAAATAAGGAAACACATCGAATTGTAGACCGAATTTAATTCACAACCAAGTTGTAATGTGGGATTGAATGTCTGTAGTGTTGAATGTGCTGCCTATATGTTCCCAGTCAACTTCTGACAATATGAATTGATTTTTGATGCAGTCATTATTTCTTGTTGCTAGCTGTGTGATCCGTTATTTCTTTCCATCAGTATAATATTATATATTATATATCAACTTTTTCATTGTAAAAAATAGTGATTCCTAGCAAACTTTGTAAAATGTATATATACAAAATAGATTAGAATAGAAACATGTATATATATACAACTGTATGTATGTATGTATGTAACATATGTAATGTATGCATGTATGCATGTAATGTATGTAATGTGTGTAATGTATGTATGCATGTATGCATGTATGTATGTAATGTATGTAATGTATGTGTGTGTGTATGTATGTATGTAATGTATGTAATGTATGTGTGTATGCATGTATGTATGTATGTAATGTATGTACGTAATGTATGTAATGTATGTAATGTATGTGTGTATGTGTGTATGTAATGTATGTAATGTATGTATGTAATGTATGTAATGTATGTGTGTAATGTGTGTATGTAATGTGTGTAATGTGTCTAATGTGTGTAATGTGTGTAATGTGTGTATGTATGTATGTATGTTATGTATGTTATGTATGTATGTATGCATGTAATGTATGTAATGTATGTACGTATGTATGTATGTATGCATGCATGCATGCATGTTTAATATATACACACAATGTCTTTTTAACATAATAGTCAAGTCTGTCAGCGGGATAAAAACTGCTTTTTGTCAAGGTCGTAATGGTAAGCTTCCATAAAACACCTTCAGACAGTTTAGTCTATACTAGATAGGTGATTTCTACTCTTTTGTAGAAGAGTTATATATTCTATTATTATCTCATTTTTAGTCCAAGTAGAAATGATCAAGACCGATAACTCTTTCAGTGTCGCCATGGACAGGTCACGTGTTTTGGTAGACGGAAGACTCGCTCGGAATGTTGACGTATTCCACACCATCACCTTCAGTTTTAGCTTTAGCTTCGCCTAAAAAAATAAAGAATATTGTTGTGTTTAACGACACCACTAGAACACTGTGATGCATTAATCATCGGCTACTGGATGTCAAACATTTGGTAATTTCGACATTAAGTTTTGGAGAGGAAACCCGCTACATTTTTCCATTAGTAGCAAGATATGTTTATATGCACCATCTGACAGACAGTATAGCAGATACCACTGCCTTTGCTATACCAGCCGTGGTGCACTGGCTGGAATGAAAAATAGCTTAATAGGTCCACCGACGGGGATTGATCCCTTCCCGATCGCGCATCAAGCGAGCGCTTTAAACAAATGCCACTGGGTTACATGCACGTCCAGCACCGCACACAACAGCAGATTTCAGGAGATTCTAACAGGGCCCAGTAGTTTGTCAGGGGAGCGACTTCCCCGCCGGCCTGTCCACATCATGGCTACAGGTCTGCGGGTAGCCCGAGCTAGGCGGATATTTCGACGGTTATGATCGGTCTTTCAGCCAGAGAGGGGCGATATTTAGCTGTCGATTGAGTGCTCACTCGATGTGCTTGCGTCGCAGGATCTAACCACCTCGGCGGATCCATTCAGCTGATTTTTTTTTCGTTCCAACCAGTGCACCACAACTGGAAAAAGGCCGTGGCATGTGCTTTCCTATCTGTGGAAAAGTGCATATAAAAAATCCCCTGCTGCTCATAGAAAAATGTAGCGGGTTTCCTCTGATTGACCATATGTTTGACATCCAACAGCCGATGATTAATTTATCAATGTGCTCCAGTGGTATTGTTAGACAAAACACACTCTGTTACAGGTCCTAACTGGGTTATAATTGTATTATTGTGTTAAGAACACACCCAGTGGCTACGACGGCTACAAATGTAACAGAGGTGGTTCGATCCTGCGACGCAAGCACCTCAAGCGAGCACTCAACCGACTGAGCCAAATCTCAGACTAGCTACAATCCTGGGGGGTGGGGGTGGGGGTGGGGCGGGCGACAGGAAAGACGATGAATTGAACCGAGGAAGAGAAAAGAGCGGACGTTATTTATGCAGGACATGCCAAGAAAGCGCAGCACATTAAAAATAAAATGAAAAGTTGTAACAGGAAACAAAAGCACACACCCCACTCACCCATATTCAATGAATGAGTCAAGTGAAATAAGGAAAATAAAACGTGTAGGGGCGGCCGTTTGGTTGTATAAAACTGAAAGTGTTTAGCACTAAGCTCGCTTTAGCCTATTCTCAAATATAAACAGAAAAGGGCTACGTTAGATGACAGTCGAACTCAGTTGTAATATAAAACTGAAAGTGTTTAGCACTAAGCTCCCTTTAGCCTATTCTCAAGTATAAACAGAAAAGGGCTACGTTAGGTGACGGTCGAACTCAGTTGTAATATAAAACTGAAAGTGTTTAGCATTGAGCTCGCTTTAGCCTATTCTCAAATATAAACAGAAAAGGGCTACGTTAGAAGACACTCGAACTTGTTTTTCTTAGACGCAGGTGTTTAAGCATTGAAACTGTTTATACATGTAGTTACACGCGTGTAACACCAGGGACGGATTTTGCTTTAGGTAAAGGAGGGGGGGTGGGGGGGCGGAGGTCCAAAACAATATGTAAATGTTTATAATTTGAAATTATAAATTTTACGTTGACATCAATTTAGATCTACGTGGTGGGGTTGTTCTTGTTTTTAGCCGGGGGGGGGGGGGCGGTTCCGTGAAACTGAAAAGAAACAACCCCATAATCCGCCCCTGAACACATACACAGGCTTTAAAAATTTGGCCCTTAATGTTTAAAATATGGCTATATCGACACTCGAAAAGCATCGAGGATTCTTATTTTCCCCATAGACAAGACAATATACATAGGCACTCCCCCAGAGGGGGTTTAATTTTTGTTTTTAATATAATTTTTCCGGGGAGAGTGGGGGATGGGGGGGGGATGATCCGACCCTTTTGAAATGTCGCTGGCTACTGTCTAGATCCTCCCTGCACAGTTTCCTGTACACGCACTTAAAATACAACGATTTAAGTCAGGGGCGGATCCGGGGTTTTATAAAGTGTGATAACAAAATTATGAAAAACACAAGACTGAGTTTGCCCAAGTTAAATGAGCAAAGCTCCCGAAAACAGGATATCTTTTGGAGTGTGTGTGTGTGTGGGGGGGGGGGGGGGGGGGGGTCAGAGGGCATGCTCCCCTGGACAACTTTGACATAAATATGCTTTTGCTAGGCTCATACTAGCTGCAGGACAGTCGTAGAAGTCGAGAGATCGGCGAGTTGGACGACTCCGTCTAACATTTGGTAGTTTCAGCATAGCACTAGAGACGCGGTTCCATTATACGTCGTCGGTGACTGATCTCGAATCAGTCCAGGGCTTTACTTTATTTTCTGGATGATGATTTATTACTTTTAAGTATTAACAACAGCAGTTCAAACGAGTGTGGGGGAGTAACGGGACCGCAACAATATTTTGTGTACTGACTGGGATGGCGAAAAACCAGAGTTCATCAACAGGAATCGATCCTGTGCCTCCTGAGTCCTCGCAGCTCAGACGAACGCTCCAACATTGAGCTATATGACGCTCACTGTGAACATCAAATGAAATGAACACAAAACAGAAAAAAAGGGAAAGAATTCGACCCGTACTCCTCTATATCAAAGGCTCTAAACACTAATCCTAACCCTATCCTTAAAACTACTCTAACCATTGAGGGGGAGTGGATACGGGTCGAACTCGAAAAAAAGATTAAAGAAAGGATAAATAAAACAATGGCTCACCTTTCTGTTTAATATCTTTTTGTTTCTTTTGTTTCTTTTTGTTTTGTATACATGTTGGATACATCGTCTAAAACCTCGTTGTCTCCGGACTTCCCATTGGTCGTTTTGTGTTTCGTAACGGCTGCAGCCTTCTTCCTAACGACAGCATACGTTTCGCCAATTGGTTGTTCTTTTTCTCCGGTGTTGTTGCCGTCTGCAGTTTTACGATCTTTGTTGACGACTGTATACGTAGCGCTTACATCTTCTGGCTGTACTGCTACCTTCTCTCTATCTTCAACGGTGTCAAGGTTATAAATGTCATTTTCTTTGATTACTAGAAACAAAAAAATATATTTCAGAATTAGAGTTTAAATGGCTTGATATTTCTTAAATAAATAATTCAAACCAATTTTTAGGTTTTTTTTTGACGGACTTAAAATTAACCTTATCTTAAAAAAAAAAATGTAATGGCCTATACGGTTTTTTTAAAATAGGGTAAGCAAGGTTTTATTCATTGAAAAAAAAATCTTCTTCTTCTTGCATAGAAAAAACAAATACGGGACGGCTTTCTTTTTAGGTAGAGATGAGTTCCCGGAAACGTACATTTCTTTAAGCCTTAGACCGATCTCGGTGGTATCGTGGTTAAGTCATCAAACATAACGCTGGTAGATACAGGGTTCGCAGCCCAGTACCGGCTCCCACCCAGAACGAGTTTTAACGACTCAATGGGTAGAGGTAAGGCCACTAAACCCTCTTCTTTCTCACTGACCACTAACAATTAACAACTAACCCACTGCCCTAAACAGACAGCTCAGATAGCTGAGGTGTGTGTCCAGGACAGCGTACTCGAACCTTAATTGGATATAAACACCTTAGGCTGCATTATATGTTTTCAGCAATTACACGTTAATTTTACCATTAAATCATTTACTCGATTTACTGACTATAAGTTTTGACACAACCACTGTGTTTATTGCCACCCAAATGTTTGTTGTAGCCTACAATGTATTATTTGTGAGCCAATGAAGCTGTTATCGTGTTCAAACATATAATTCTTTTGAACACAGTGTAACTGGTAAGCAGAATTGGCATACGCATATTTAATTGGATCAACTCCGTGATAATAAATCTTTGAAGACTGAAACAAAACACGTATTTTTATTATATGAACTAGTTACTTGACAGTAATGGCGTAATGAAAACTATTTAATATAAACCTTTTTCACTTGCAAATCACATAATTTGTACTTTAAAACTTGGGAAGATACCTTAATATAAATGTTCTCTCTGTTGCTAATCAAATAATTTGTATTCTAAAATACAGGAAGATACCTTAACATAAACGTTTTTCTGTTGCTAATCACAGAATGTTACTCTAAAACAGGAAGATACCTTACTATAAAAGTTTTCCTGTTGCTAACAACAGACTTTGTACTCTAACACACAGGAAGATACCTTACTATAAACGTTCTGCTGTTGATAATAAAAAAGAAATTGTACTCTAAAACATAGGAAAATACCGTAATATAAAGGTTTTCCTGTTGATAATCACAGAACGTTTCCTCTAAAGCATAGAAATATACCTTAATATAAACGTTTTTCTGTTGATAATTAAGAGATATGTACTCTAAAACATAGGGAGATACCTTAATATAAACGTTTTCCTGTTGATAATCACAGAACGTTTCCTCTAAAGCATAGGAATATACCTTAACATAAACGTTTTTCTATTCCTAATCACAGAATTTGTACTCTCAAACATATGAAGATATCACTTATGATTTATGAAAAAAGGCAATCCGTGAGTTCTGCTAAAGTAATAGTCCTACATGTTCCCTTTCGCGTTCGACAAATATTTGTATCTCCTCAGTTCAAGGGTCATAACTCTGTAAAAAGGGGAGTAGATCTCCATGAAAGTCAAACTGGATCTGTAACAGAACATGATAAAGCTGTACACAACATTTAATCTCAATATCTCAAGGCATTGTGGAAACAAAACCATTCAGAACATTCAGAATGTGGGACAGACAGACGAACAAACAAGGACGGAGATTGGTAGGGGACTAATACAATTTCTTAATAATAACTGAGCTGGTGTGGGTACTTTGAAACCCACCCACTCACAGATCCATCCAAACACATATTCACTCACTTACACACTCACCGAAAAACTCTGCGCTCTCTCACTCTCTCAAGCGCTCACTCGCCTACCAAAAACATCATTCGCTTTGTAAATCAATCTCTCATGATCACTCACACAGAATCACGATCTATCAGACAAACCCATCGCATGTATGGGCGGTACGTAGCCCAGTGGTAAACCGCTTACCCGATGCGTTTGGTCTACAGAGGCGGATCTAGGGGACCCCGGGGCCCACCCACCCTAAATTTTGCGATAGTTATAATTTTATTATATATTAATTTTCATTTTTTTACAAACCCCCTTCAAACCTCCCCCAAATTTCCCTTGGCATTCCACCTCATGCCACTCCCCCCCCCCCCCCAATGGATTTTCTGGATCCGCTACTGGTCTATGATCGATTACCGTCGGTGGGACCATTGGTCTAGTTCTCGTCGCAGCCAGTGCACCACGACTGGCTTATAAACAGTGTAGTATGTTTTATCCTGTCTGTGGGATGGTGCATATAAAAGATCCTTGCCACTAATCGGAAAATGTATCCGGTTCTCTCTCTAAATGTTTGACATCCAGTAGTCGATGATTAACACATCATCGTGCTCTAGTGGTGTCGTTTAAAAAAAAAAAAACTTCAACTTGCCTATTTATTAAAACAAACAATTTAGATATGCACCAATTTTGCCATATAAAGTAGAATAAGCGAAGTCTTCCCCATATTTATCCAATAACGAAATGTCTCATTATGGATACCACACGTACCTGGATGTTGATATGCCCTGTTGTTGCTTTCGTTTACGTAAGTATGTTCAGCGCTGTCAGCACCTGTCCAAGATAGTTTGTACAAATATACTGACATCCAAAATAAACTTTACATATGTAACATTTGAATAATTTGATAAATATTGTTGCTAATCGAAAAGAACCAATTTAAAAAACACCTTACAAACACTTTGCATGTGTCACGAAGTGCATTGTTTAGATGTTGTACTTCATGATACTTTTATATCCCACACTATTGTTTGTTGGTTTTCTGTAAGACAATTTCAAGTCTTGTACAGTTTCTTTTGGACGTTAGTATGTGTTATATGCTATTATTAAAAATAAGGCTAAACATAACTAATTAAGAATTAATGTGTTTCATGCAAGTGAACATATGAATTATAAAAGGCATATTGAATTTTAAATATACTTAATAGTAACATGTTAAATTATTGAAAATGCCCATTTAGCAATGCTTATAATTTCAAATGGAAAACCCATCCATAAACCCACCATATAAATAAAGAAGATTGATATAGTCACATTTACGAAATCGGATTGAAATTTATATACAAACAAAAATGGGATAAAAGTTTCATTTAATCGTGTTTTTATTTCGCCATAATGAGAAAACTGTTTTTTGTTTCAGAACATGTTAATCAACCGTCAATGACAATTAGCTTTTACGAAAGTATGTCTGAATGACGTGATATATGACTGCAAAGAAAACAACTTCAACCTCTTACACACAGTGGCAAGAACAAAACTGCAAATAAAGACAATTACTCACACAAAGGCACACACAAACATTCAAGCACACACGAACATAAACTCACCACCGCCACCACCAAAAAGCAAAAATACAAACTTACAACTACAACTTTGCGATCTCGCAGTGCAATGCTAATATACTTGCAAAGAGGATGCTTTGTTGTATAGCAGAGCTTAAGAGACCTTTGTTAATTAGGACCCAGGGGTGTATCAGGGGTGAACTAATATTATAAAAATGTTTAGTTACTTTTCCTGGCCTCTCTTCTCTTCTTAGCGATGCACACGATTACAACAATTAAGTCCAACAAAATCACAGCGCCTGCAGCCCCTGAAGCAGCGGGGACTAGTATTTGGGAAGGACCAGTGTCACGTATTTCCTCTGTGAGAACAAAACAATACAAAGCAAAACATTAAACTATATAGAAAACAGACACACCCTGAATTTAATTATCTATACAATTTATCATTGGCAAAAATTGAAAACCTCTGTGGCCAATGAAAATAACACTACCAACATAATTATGGTGAGTTTTTTTTAATTTGTCAACTTATGTCTGGGTTAACTGTGCAAAGACAAACATAATATATTATGTTTTAATCCAAAAGGATTTTTAAATATCTTTTAAACTTAATTTTTGAGGATCTGGAAGAAACATGTCAATACACGGAGATCTCAGCTATATGTTAGATATGGTAAACTTTTAAAATTTGTTTTAAACGTATTCAACGATAATCATCACCATCATCGACATCATAATCATCATCATCATCACCATCACTACTACTACTACTGCTACTACTATTGCTACAACAACAACAACTACTACTACTACTACTACTACTATTACTACTACTACTACAACAACAACTACTACTACTACTACTATTATTACTACTACTACTGCTGCTACTACTACTACTACTACTACTACTACTACTACAACTACTACTATTACTACTATTATTACTACTATTGCTACTACTACTTCATGCGTTACCAAATCTACAAAAATTACCACTATTCATTGTTCCGTAGTAGTATCAGTAATAGGAAAGATGGAGATAGAAAACAAATACCTCTTACCATGGATGTTAATTGTTTGGTTTCCTGTTTGCTCTTTCTCATTGTTTAGACCTGTGACGTTGTTTGACACAGAACACTCGTAAGTTCCTGAATCGTTATACCTGTATGGCTGGATGATGAAGACATATCTGTTTGGCGACTCTAACCTCCCAGCTATCTCTCTGATCTTCTGTCCTCCCCGAAAGTGAGTGAATTTGGAAAACTGGTACTCTGGAGGACGACCATTCGCTTCACAAATTATCTTCACAGAATTATTTTGTCTGTTAAATTCGCTGTACACTGTGACATTTGGAGCATCTGTATGAATTAAAGCATATGTGCATATTCGTTTGTGCTCGCGTGTATATATGTATGCATGCTATGACATAGTGTAGTGTGGTGTGGATTGGTATAGTATGGTACAGTATGATACAGTATGGTATGGTACGGTATGGTATGGTATGGTATGGTACCGTATGGTACGGTATGGTATGGTGTGATGTGGAGTGGCATAGTATGGTACAGTATGGTATGGTATAGTATGGTACAGTATGGTACAGTATGGTATGGTATGGTATGGTGTAGTGTGGTGTGGTGTAGAGTGGAGTGGCATAGTATGGTACAGTATGGTATGGTATGGTATGGTGTAGTGTGGTGCAGTGTGGAGTGGCATAGTATGGTACAGTATAGTATGGTATGGTATGGTGTAGTGTGGTGTGGTGTGGAGTGGCATAGTATGGTACAGTGTGGTATTGTATGGTATGTTGTGATGTGGTGTGGAATGGCATAGTATGGTATGGTATGGTATGGTATGGTGTGGTGTGTTGTGGTGTGGTGTGGTAAGGTATAGTATGGTATGGTACGGTTTGGTATAGTGGTGTGGTGTGGTGTGGTGTGGTAAGGTAAGGTAAGGTAAGGTAAGGTAAGGTAAGATATGGTATGGTTGGTATGGTATGGTATGGTATGTTTGTATGCAAGTGTGCATGTGTATGTATGCGTGCATATGTTCTTTTTTGAGAGTGTGTATGTATGGGGAGGTAGGCAGGCACATTCATGTATACATCTTTATTCTGACGTTTGTTAATTACTTATTTATGTTTTTGTATGCATTATAATCAATCCATTCGTCGGTCTCTTCATCCATTAATCAAATAACCACTCCACCCATCCATCCACCCATCCATCCATCCATCCATCTATCCATCCATCCAAACGATCGATCGATCCATCGATCCATTCATCCATCTACCCATTTATGAATTCATCCATCCATCTATCTATGCATCTATGTATCTATCTATCTATCTATCCATCCACCGATCCATTAATGCATACATGTATAGAACCATATGTTAATGCATCAATACAATTATTCTCTTCACATGTTTCTTATCCAGCAGCATCATTAAAACTCACATATTATATCTGATGTGATCATCAATTTTAACTAAACATCATAAGTAGATTCCAATTAGGCTGCTACACCCACTTACACATGACAGAAATACGAGTTTCCGTGGTGAGGTTGTACAAGTTTGTCGTGTGTAGCGCTGAACACCGACATGTCTGGTTATCATCAGTTCTCTTCACGGTGAACCATATATATCTGACTATAGCAGCTCCATTTGTGCCTCCTGACGTATTGGTTGGTATATCACCACACGTAAAGGAAATGTTTGAGACCAGTGGCTTTCCACAAGTTACTTCACAGGACATATTTAGAACGTCTCCCTCTCGCACTGGGTTACCAGATGTATATCCCTTTATCACTAGTTTTACTGTCGGTGGATCCGAAAGATTATAGACCAGTCGTTTTGTCTATAGTCATTATACAACAGAAACACAGGAAATAAGGAGACTAAATTATTAACGAATGCCAGGCCTGATGCGCGGTCAGTCTAAGATTCATCCCCATCGGGAGCTCATTGGACTATTTTTGGTGTCTACCAGAGTACTACAACTGGTATGTCAAGGAAATGTTTGATTTAACGACGAGCTCAACACATTTATTTACGGTTATATGGCGTCAGACATATGGTTAAGGACCACACAAATAGAGAGAGGCGAAACCCGCTGTCGCCACTTCATGGGCTACTCTTTATGATTAGCAGCAAGGTTTGTGTTACACCAGTTGTGGAGCACTGACTGGAACGATAAATAGCCCAAAGGGACCACCGACGGGGATCGATCCTAAACCGACCGCGCATCAAGGGAGCGCTTTACCACTGGGCTACATCCCGCCCCTGGTACGTCAAAGGCCGTGGTATATGTTATTCTGTCTGTGGGGTGGTGGTTACAAAACATCCCGTGCTACTAACGGAAAAATATAGCGTGTTTCCTCTCTAAATATACAAGTCAAAGTTTCCAAATGTTTGACATCCATTTGCTGATCATTAATAAATTCATGTGAATTAGTATTGTCGTAAAATAAAATAAACTAACTTTTAAGGAATACAGACTCTACTTTGAAGACATACTTTGTTACCAAGATTTAGACTCGAATCAGTCAGTAATAATTGAGTATTGTTATTTCACTACTGATACGTTGTTCCAAGAGACAATATTGCATTGTGATATAAACCAAGGAAAGTAGTTTTTTGCTTGTTAGCGTGTTTACATTGACAACAATAATATATAGTATTGTAGCATATCGATGAGTCTCTCCCTGTACACGTCGTCTGCGTGTATGTTTTAATCAACCTTTTTCACTAATTATATAGTCACAATTGATTAACATGTTCAGTTATTTTGTTAAACGAGTGATGTCTCTTGACTTATTCGTATATCTTTTCCCATGCATGCAAAGATTAACCTTGTTTCTAACTATTAACGATTCTTGTGACTGTAAAAATAACCATGTAATGTATTGATTTTATCGCATTGGTGTTCACTGTGAGACATTATGTGATTGGTTAAAAAATTGACTCATTGATTGATTGAATGATTGATTGATTAATTGACTGATACATACTTTATTGCTTTTGAAAAACAAATGAATTAGTCACCTGTTTTCCAACTATCTCTATAATATATATAAAGGCAATAAAGGCAATACTATATTTATGCAATTTAAATATGAACAGAAATGAATATCATTGAAAGAGAAAAAATTTTTATTATTGGTAAACGTATATTACTATTTTAGCACAAGATTGAAAGGCTATGATCCTGTATTTCAAACCACCTGCTAATTGGCACCATAAAAGAGACTATACCATAAAAAACAAATTTAACAGCTTGTCTGTGTAACCGAAGTTTTCCACGGAACACTGTTATACTAAATTATGACAATAGAATGGCATTAACGAGGAACAAATCTATATCACAGTTATATTGCTACTCACACTGGACATTAATTGTTACGTTGTTGCTTGCGACATTTGAGGTTCTGCACTGCTATGGTCCGGTGTCTTGAATTTTCACTATTTGTATTATCATCTCATAATATTTCTTAGAATAATCGTCATGATGTGTATGGCTACCACAACTACAATCATAGCCTGCATTGTTTGGATAATTTGATCTCGAACATGTTGAGCCTTCTTGTTCTATCTGACGTGAAGCAGATTGCTGTCCAACTGATCCTCGTTTAAAGTATATGATGGTATTCAGGTTATTATTCTATCAGGGTTTTAGATCTCATTAATTTGGGCACAACTGGTTTTTTGTCTGTTGGAGCACTCTTAGATCTTGTTAATATAGTAATGTTATTAACAGCTGGTAAAGATGTTGCTGAAATGCATTTCAAGTTATATCAGTCAAATTAAGTTTATTATTGTTAATGGTATTGAAGTAAACTATTTTTGAGGTTAGCATATAACATTGTTTATACTCAATTTGGGCTTGCTTGTCTTGGGCATATATATTTTGGGCACAATGTTTATTGCCTCGACTTTGGTGCAATCAAAAAGCCCCATCTATATAAAGTTATATAATTCTGAATCTTGACCAAAATTAAATGGATCTTGACCAAAAATAATTGAATGCCTCAAACAAATTTCCACATTGTGGTTCAATATGTATTATGGCTATGTAGTGTTTTTGCTGTAAGATCCAGCAGTGAGACACAGATGCATGCACACACACACAGTCAAAAAATACTGTAATATTTGTTTTATTTATGTATTTGTACAACTTTAGCATCCATGAGATATATCTAGATACGGTGTAGCTTATGTTTGAGACATAACAATCACTGAATAAACAGTTTAATGGGGAGTCGTTAAAAAAATCCTTTCCAAGTAATGCATTCAGACTCCTGGAAAAATGTGAAAAAGTCCTGGAAAATGAACCAAAATGGTGCTTAACAGTCCTGGAAAATTAAAATGTTTTAAGTATATGAACCCTGAAGGAGCCTTGAAAAAGGTTTTTGCTGACTGGAAAAAGCCTTAAAAAGGCCTCGAATTTTAGTGGTGAGTGGCTGTATGAACCATGTAGGACTATCATTGCTTCCATAGTAGTACTGCAGCGAACCACTAAACCCACATTTAGGTTATTAATTTTAATTGTTTTGCTGATAATACTTAGGAGATTTATCTCAAATCTGAAGGATGACATTGTGTCTCCTTTGGGCATTTTGATAATTTAATTTTAAAAGTATTGATTTAGCTATTTTAATGTCAATAACTGGTAATGTTGTCCCAGTGGTAGATACAAAATTAGAAAGAATTTGTGACAAATGTTCCAGGAATTAAGTTTAAAAATGTTTTCTAGATCACTGAGATGTACCGACCAAAATGAGTTTTTCAAAATGGCCACCATTATAAATCTTCATTAATAATTAAAAGCAACATACAATAGTATGTTTCTTCAAACTTGGCAGAAAGTTAGAAACAAGCATTGTGAACCATAAACAGTAACAAAGTGTGACAAAATGGTCGCCTTAATCGGATCTCTGCATATTCCTTCAAATTTATACTAAATTTTATATACACGCAATGTCTTGTAATTCAGCAATCTTCCTTTTATTTTAAATATAACATTTATAAACAAGTGTTTGGAATATATGGCCATCACATTAAACATTGATAACAGGGAGGGGTGTGTGTGATGATTTAAATTAATATATTTCAAAATGCCCAAAGGTGACGGAATATCTTTCACAGGAAATATGCTTAGATAGGATATGTAATAAAATGAACAATAAAAAAAAACTTGAGGTGACGTCAGTTTGAAGCCAATCGAACCACATTCTATCATTCACGGTTGACACACCAAAATACACAACTGAACAGAACTAAGTTGAATTCCAAGTTGAATTCCAACTTCCATGTACAATATACAAAATAAAGTTTATTTTATTTAACTACACCAGAACACATTGATTTACTGAGCACCGGCTGTTGTCCCCCCCCCCCCCCTCCCCCCCCACACACACACCAATTTTTTTTTTAATTTACCTTTACATCTCGACTGAAAGTAATAATTTTGGCTGGTTTATTAAAAAAAAAAATTATAACCTTTATATACCTTTATAATCTCGCCTGAATGTAATAGTTCTAGCGAGACTAACGGATAGAGGTTAACGGCGGGAGTTAGTGTCACTGAACTTCGCTATAGGCGCCATCAAGAGGCAGTTTATTCATCACGATAGGCCATATTTTTGCTGATGCTATGGATATGACGTTGGTCATAGACATATGGACTCCCAGCTATATAGAGGTGCATAGGAATCACTAAACATTTTTACCTGGGTTATAACTAATATTGTAGATAGAATGATGGAAATAGATGATGAGCTATTTCCGGCCAGCTGATTTTTGACGAATATATCTATCGTTTTTGCCCTTACATGGACTTACATGGATCCAATATAACATTATCAATACTATTATTTTAGCAAATAAAATTTGGTTGTTTAAAATTATATATATATTGACTAACCTGTATTCAAGTCTTAGATACCCAGTTTTGAATGGACCAGTTTCGAATGGACCAAAACAGAGCTGACAAAATATTACAAAGGCTATTACCCATGCCGATGTGATTCTGAGAACTATGTAAACTGTTCGTCTGTGTGTAAACTACAGTATAGTGATAACTCTATTTCTACTTATTATTGACAGAAAATGACTATTGTAGTATGAATGTATATTAAATTGTTGTATAAAAAAATTGCATGTATGTATGTATTGATGTATGAATGAATATCTATATATTGTATGTATATCGGATTTGACTGTTTCATACATAGATATTAATGCACTGGCACAAAGGATAATCAAATCCTTTCTGGCCTCACAAATTGGCTTATGCCGTTGGAGGGACTCGAACCTGTGTCACTAAATCGCCCACAGCTTGCATACATGCTACGATACATTCTAAGCTATCGAGTCATCCTAAAAACAGTGCTCTTTAACTCAACCATATGCATGTGGCCTACAAGCTATGGAGTCGATATCGCTTACATGCATGGGCAAACCTGGCACTGATATGCGTGTGTGTGTGTGTGTGTTTGTGTGTGTGTGTGTGTGTATGTGTGTGTGTATGTGTGTGTGTATGTGTGTGTGTGTGTGTGTGTCTGCCTGTGTGTGTGTGTGTGTGTGTGTGTGTATGTGTGTGTGTCTGTGTGTGTGTATGTGTGTATGTGTGTGTGACGGAACATGTTCTTATCTTTTCGCCCGTGGCGATGCTAATTGTTTTAGAGGGCTGTGTGCAGCTTGGTTACGTAATACCCCCGCGCGACGGTGGTAGCCTTGTGTCCCAATATGCACTTAGAACAGGTGGGCACTTGGTTACGTAACACCTCCGCGCGACCGTACCCCCTAATACACACTTATACCAGGTGTGGAGGCCATGTGGCCAGTAGTTACGTAATAACTCAGGTAGTGCGGTTTTACGACCGTGGTTTCTGGCGAACTAGGCGACAGTAAGTATGACCATCTAAGAAAAAATATCGTCTCTGGGAGTTGTGGGAATATCACATGATAGGTGAGGTACCGCGTTGTGCCCCCAGGCGATATTCGCTGTCTCTCAGATTTTTGAATAAATAGATAGGGTTAGATATATCGAGGAGAAACAATGGAAGTATCCAGGGGAAACGGACGTCGTCCACTGAATGATCTATATAAGTTCAGTCCGGACGTGGTAAATATATTTTTCTGCTCTGTTGTATAACCTTGATGTGATTTATGTGACTTTAAATATTTTAATACTGTATTATACCAATATTATTTAGACAGTGTCTCTAGCTCTGACGAAGTAAATTGTAGGCTTCACTGTTCTAAAATATTAAAGCTTAGCCGGTCATCCTAGAGGACCAAGGTAAACTGTAGGTTATTGTCTTTATGGTGATAT
>NW_024532824.1:70000-77500 GCF_016097555.1 Gigantopelta aegis
TTTTTCATATCCCGATTTTCAATGTAATTTCTTTCCAAAAAAATGTGGTCAGAAAGCAGCTCGGCTAGCCAGAAGAAAACACCTCAGAATAGCCCTAGAAGAGGTCAATTTTTCAAAATGTTCGGGGGGGGGGGGGGGGGCAGACCACCCGCCACGGTCAGACACCTCGATCCCCCCCTCCCCCTCCTGCAACATTTCCTGCGGAACTTGTAAATTAGGAATTCCCTTTTTTATTTTTACTGCAGTTAGCGCCGTTTTGTTACTGACGCTATGTATGATTTATAAATTACGTCACATCGTATTTGTAACATTACACCAGATTGCCGCAGAGTATAATTCATAGCATTATGTGAATCCATGAAAGGAGGATTGATCATAGATTTAAGAAAGTGCATTTATAACATTAAATTAAAAACCGATTTGTAAAAAGTAAACAATGATATGCAATACATACAGAACCTGATATACGTCGTATTCGCTTCCTATTTATTGAGATTGAGAGAGAGAGAGAGAGAGAGAGAGAGAGAGAGAGAGAGAGAGAGAGAGAGAGAGAGAGAGAGAGAGAGAGAGAGAGAGAGAGAGAGAGAGAGAGAGAGAGAGAGAGAGAGAGAGAGAGAGAGAGGTGTGCATATGGGTCATTCCACAGAAAAGGGGGAAAATTCTGATTTTGTTTTTGTCAAAAATTAAACAACTTCAATCTATTTTTTGTTTGCAGGACTGCATTCAATATATATTTCGGCACATGAAATGATAGTTGGGCACGCTAATTGCCATTTCAGTGTTACATGTGTATTTTTTAAAACTCACCGATAAGAAATAGTGTCCACTAAGTTAGGGACAACATTCAGGTCAGGTCAGGTCAGGTCATAGGGTTTTACGTGCACATTCAGAACAAGCTGTTGTAGCGCACGCCTGTCGTGGGCACAGGAGCCGGCCAAGGCCGGCTCCTCCGTCCATGACAAGAAAGGTGAGGTGGGGTGGGGTGGGGTGGGGGGGGGGGGGGGGGCAAGGAGGGACCGCCTACGCTGGCAGGTGCAAGGGAGCACCAGCAGCCCGGTAGCAGGCGGGAGGGTGGTGGTGGTGCTATGGAATTTGAATGGAGCTGTTAATGGCAAAGAGAAAAGGTGCGCATTTTCGTTGAGGAAATTTGGCGCAATTTTGAACGGTCGGTCGAAAGGTGAATGTGCGAGCTAGTATAGGTTTGGAATCGAGAATAGCTCGTTAGTGGTTCGAGAGTAGCTCGTTAATTATAGACCTTCATGATGCTGGTTGTCTCCCTAGGTTGTCCGTAGGGTCCTTATAAGGACCTGACCTCTTCTGGTCGTGGCATGACAACCCAGAGGAGACTCGTGCAATTGTGTAGACACTGGTAGGCAAGGCGTTTTGTTCCGGGGTGGTCGACGTGCTGACGTTGGCATGGTCCTCCGCTTCCTCCTTAGTGACACCAAGTACAAGTTTCCAGCTGCAAGTATTTGGGGATTGGGTAGGGGAGGCTGATATTCTTTTGTTCGGCCTCCCCCGGGTGCATTGCAATTGTGTACTCGGAACCGGTATTCTTTTGTCCGGTTCCTTATTAGAGCACGTGCTGGGCCATTGAATGTGGGGCGGATGCATTGTTATCATTAGTGAATGCATCCTGTGTACTGATGCGGTGAGCGTGTAGTCTGTATGTAGTCCTAGTTTGGTGTTAAGGTTGTACTTACTGTCTTACGTCCCTACTCTAGTGATTCCAACGGTCGTGAAGACCACCCCTCCCCCTCCGTCTTTGTGTAGCATTTAACACAATGGCGGGGGGGGGGGGGGGGATTAGACTAATCTAGCTATCTAATTTAAAGGGCAAGCCCTTATAGTGTATGTATTGGTTAAAAAGCCTATCGCTTGCATAGTTATTTTATTACTAATGAACAATCTTTCCGCATTCACACATTCAAAGGACACACCCAGTTTAGTTAGGTAAATTAACTTTGAGCGACACCCGCCTCCTGAATTACTTTATGTCTATATGTTGGTAATCGTTGTTAGCAAAGAGTAGTTAGTTAGGCTTGATTTCTTATTGGTTTGTTTGTCTTAATTTTTTATTCCCGCCCCCCGAAAGGATGAACTGATTGGTGATAATATACACTAGGGTTAGCGTGTGCTGCATACGGTAGTTTGGGTTAACCCTTGATTTCTTATTGGTTTATTGTCTTACTTGGTTTGTCTTCTGTTCTCTGGCATTCGGTTGTTCTTCTGGGCTCTGGGTGGGTGACTTACCGTGGTCTGCTATTTGTTCATTAATAATAAGTGCATGGTGCGAATATATAATTTGTGCGATATATACATGTGGTTTTTCCTGGATCATGGTTGAATGAGCGCTGTAAAAAGAGAGAGTGATAATTAGAGTTCCTATCCTGGTTGACTGTTTGGTTATTCAATGTTAGTTTTAGGATATTCGCTACCGACCCACCTTTGGCCACCTGCATTCGAGTGCATCGGGTCCGAGTTCAATACTGGTAGCAGCTCTTATGTAGGGGCTTACAAGTGGGTGGTTTTGAGTAGTTCCTATAAATTACTTTGTTAGTACTATAGTAGGTCTTATTTTACCTATTCACCTTTGGCCCCCAGGTTGGAAAGCATCGAGTAGAGTTCGAAATTGGTTGCAGTTCCTTCTTGGGGGCGTACTAGTGAAAGGTTATGAGTGCCTGTTGGTCTATTTATAACTTTGGTTTGGTGGACTGGACGAATAGATATACTGCTTTGAAGGTTTTATGTTTTAGATATTTATCCGGGTTTAGTAGGGAATTAGGCGTTATTTTTTATTATGGTTGGCTTCGGTTATTGATTCTAGCATTAGTTGTCTCTGAGTGGTATGTAGCGTGCAATCCAGGAGATAGTGTTTCATATCTTCCCGGGTGCCACAATCACATTCTGGGTTTAGTTTGGTAAAGGAGCGGCTGTTGAGTTTTGAAGATTTACCTAGGCGTAATTTAGTGATTAGCTTATCCACATAATTTTTTTTTTATGTTTAGGTCTTATTGAGTTGACTAGTGGCTTGATGTTATAGTTCCATGTATTATTGGTAAGGTCCCAGTTTGCTTGCCATTGATTTATGTAGTGTTTTTTTGCTTTTGACATTAACTCTGTTATTCCTAGTGGTAGTGCAGTAATTGTACTGGTGATTGAGAGTGCAGTTTTGGCTCCATAGTCAGCTACTTCATTGCCAATTATCCCTACATGAGCTGGGACCCATTCGAATACTACTGTTAGGTTAAGTTGGTTTAGTTCGTGATGTCTGGCCTGGTAGATTTGTTAGTTTGGAGAGACTGGATGGAGCTAAGACTATCTGAGAATATAACACTTTTAGGGCATTGTTTATTTTTAATCCAGATTAGTGCCTCGTAAATGGCTGTCGGTTCTGCTGTGTAGACTGATAGATTATCTGAGAGCCTGGAGTATTTAACAAGTTTGGAGTGTTTAGATATTTTTTCTTCTACTATTGCGAAGCCAACCCTACCATTATCTGGGGGTTTTTAGCCATCCATGTAGATATAGATGTGCTCCGGGTAGTTTTCGTTAGCTGCGGCTTCAAACAGGACTTTTTTAAATGGTGGAAAGGGTGTTTCGTCTGTGGCTTTTTTAATTAGATATGGAGTGTGGCATTCCATAGGCTGGTTGATATTATATAGAGCCACTGGTATATTATCAATTCCTACCTCTATTTCTAGTTCACTGGCCCTAGTGGCAAATGAATCATTGAGTTTTTAATTTTTTTTAAATTCTAGTCCTGGTTTAGTTATTATAGGAGTAAGTTCCTGAACAGGGTGATCTAACTTGAGCGAATGGATTTTAAGGTGGTAGTTGAGATGTTGAAGATTGCGGCGGTATTTAAGTGGCATGACGTTCAATTCTACTTCTAGGCTTTGGCCTCTAGTATTGGGTGGCACTTTAGCTATTGTTCTAAGTGCTTGGTTTTGGATAACGTCTAGTTTTTGCAGCAGTTTTGGGTCGGCGCAACTGTAAGCTTGGGCTCCATAGTCTATCCTGGAGAGAATACATGCTTTGTAAACCATAAGCATTGCTTCCGTTTGCGCCCCCCCCCCCCCCCCCACCCCCCAACTGGTGCCCGAGATTGCTCTTAGTAGATTTAGAGTATTTTTAGATTGTCTGATTATATTGTTTATATGGTCACTAAAAGTTAGTTTTGAGTCGAACGTGACGAGATTATCGGCCGAGGTGACTTTATTGAATAGCATACAGACTGTTTTTGTTTCCGATAGTTTAATGCCCCAGTCCTGGGCCCACTTATTTAGTTTATTCATATCGTTTTGCATTAGGCTAAATTTAATTTTACTTTTAGCATTGAGTGCTTTATTTATGTCGTTGATAAATATATTGAATAAGGTTGGTGATAGGACCGAGCCTTGTGGGATACCATTGATTATTTCGGTTTTATGTGAGTAATGTCCATTTACTCTGACTGATATTGATCTGTTGTGAATAACGTTTTTAATAAAGTTGAACATATTGCCTTTAATACCGTTAGTTTTTAGTTTATTGAGTAGTCCCTGGCGCCATACCATATCGAATTCGTTTTCAATATCTATAAAGATTGCTAATACTTTGTTGGATTTGCGGAAGGCGTCATTTATGCTATTTTGGAGTCTAACTATCTGGTCTATTGTTGAGTGCTTAGTTCTAAATCCGCTTTGTACGTTTGTAATTAGTTTATTCTCTAGTAAGTAGTTATTTAGTCTTTTATTGATAATAGTTTCTAGCGTTTTGCACATGTGCGATGTGAGTGTTATCGGTCTATAACTCCCCGGGAGGGAGTGGTTTTTTCCCGCCTTTGGGAGGCTGAAACACTCTGCATGCTTCCATGCTGTGGGCATTTGGCCCTCCTCCCAGATTCTGTTATAGAGCGATAACACTACCTCTAGGGTTACATCTGGCATATGTTTTAGTAGAGTATAGCTGATTTGATCTGGCCCTGTGGCGGTGCTTTTTTTTTGCTTTAATGGCCGCTTTTAGTTCTATTAATGTTAGTGGTTTATTAAATTCTAGATTATCCGTGTTAGTTTGGACAACATCAATAGCAGGGACATTTTATATAGCACTACAATTTAGCCAAGGGGTCCTTTATATGAATTAATATCACTTTGTTATAAAATAAGGTTATATTTTATGTAATCACCAAAATGTTTACTCTTATCATATATTTTTTCTTACAAACTATTACTTTTAATTTGGAAAATATTTCCTATATGTTACAAGATGTAGTTTTGCTATATATCAACCGGCACATCCTTTTACTGCCCTTGTAAATATATGCTAATATCCATTAACAACATAAATTTTCATTTTAAAAAATACGTTTATTCATAAAAGTAACCTAGTGGACATGTGGTAACATAGTACTTATAATAACCATCTAATGAACTAACTGACTTACTATAAAAACTCTGATTATCAATATTTAATAATCAGAACAGACTGATACAATAATAAGAATGAGTAACAAGGGCACACGTCAAAATACAGACAAATACTTATTTTACTGATGTTAGGTCATCATCAGATGTAAATGATTCATTTGGCATTGACAATAAATAACATTTAAAATCTTAACTGTTAAACATTAAATTCAAGTGAATGTATTAATGATTAAAACACCTCAGCATGAATATGATATTGGCTATTTGGAATCAAACAAATACGTGTATGTTCCATAGACAGTTTCTGCCAGCAAGAAATGTGTGGGATGGTGCTATGGAATTGAATGCAACCACAGTGTGGGGGCCTCCTCCAGAAAGAAGATGGGTTAAGGTTAAGAATCATAGAGTAATGATAAGAATAATTAATTTTGTCAAAAAGTTAACTTAATTTGTTTTAATCTACTTCACTGATTTCCGTAACGAGTTCATTTTTGTAGGCTGCAGAAGCCACTATTTAATTCAATCCCTTTTCTCTGTTTGTCATAACTATAATATGAACATATAAATGAGTTAGCCTTATCAGACGTTGTGATCTGTTACCTTACAAAAGTGGACTTTTTCTAATTAATAATAAATTAAATAGGCAAAGAATTTTGATCGGATTATTACGTCTTCGAAGATGTCTATTAAAACTGTGTTTTCCGATTTGTATAGCAAAGATAAGTACCAGTCATTTATTAAAATCTTGCATGGACGCAAACGTTCTCGTAACATGTTTTTTTTCTGGTATTATTAAACGGATCTTTCTATCAGCTACATAAAGTAAATAGTGACAATCAATATACAACATTATTTTACGTGTGCCGTTTGTTAAGTGTAACGTGCGCTATTTGTCACACTCGCCAGATTGAAATTACATGCGTACGAGCGCGATTATACCCGCGCACCTTAAAGGACAAGGTCTGGCTGAATAGCTGTCTCATTGTACAACCTTATGATGCCTAGACCGGCCTCGATGGCGTCGTGGTTAGGCCATCGGTCTACAGGCTGGTAGGTACTGGTTTCAGATCCCAGTCGAGGCATGGGATTTTTAATCCAGATACCGACTCCAAACCCTGAGTGAGTGCTCCGCAAGGCTCAATGGGTAGGTGTAAACCACTTGCACCGACCGGTGATCCATAACTGGTTCAACAAAGGCCATGGTTTGTGTTATCCTGCCTGTGGGAAGCGCAAATAAAAGATCCCTTGCTGCCTGTCGTAAAAGAGTAGCCTATGTGGCGACAGCGGGTTTCCTCTAAAAACCATTGTCAGAATGACGATATGTTTGACGTCCAATAGCCGATGATAAGATAAAAGATCAATGTGCTCTAGTGACGTCGTTAAATAAAACAAACTTTACTTTTTTTTATGATGCCTAGTTTAACACTGAACTGTCAACCAAATACAGCCAGATACACTTAATGCAAAGAGGTACGAATATCCTTCATTTGTAGTAGTTTGAGGTACAAGAATGATCTGAGTGGACAAATCAACAGCTACCATGGGATTATACCCAAGAAGATATATCAACAGTCAATTCAGTATTGGTTGGGCTATTTATGCTGTAGTTTGAGTAAGAGTAGTGTTAGCCAATATTTCATAATTAAAGTGACTCTACAGAAGTCAGAATATAAGAACTCTGCAGAAAGAATGTAGTTGATTTGCACAGGTCAGCTATTAACAAACATAACTGGCACCCCTTGTCAGAATTCGGTAGTAGGGGGATATTTTTTGTTTGTTAATTTTATTTATTTATTATTGTTTAATTCGGTGACACTTCCATGTGCCAGGTAAAGAACGCATTCATTAGGATATATACCAACAAATCAGTTTGAAAAGATGCCATGCTATATGTGTCAACATATTACCACACACAAGTGAAATATTAATACAGTGCACACCATAACACCCGACCTTTAAAATGATTTATATATCAGGATACATCTCTGACGTCTGACTATCCTAGTTCCACATAAACAAGTTAATCCTAATGTTAGTGGCACTCTGTAAATGTTACAAACATAGTACATGCATATAGTAATTAACTGGT
>NW_024532824.1:85000-144157 GCF_016097555.1 Gigantopelta aegis
TAATTTATTAATACATTTTAAAACATAATAAACTTTATTTGAAACATTATGTACAATATACTATTACGATATAAGTCTTTCTTATTTCACAATTGTTTGTTTTAATTATTATTATTAGGCATACTACAATGAATGCAATAATTTATATTTTTTAATTTCATCTATTTAGAAATGTCATTAATTACACATGCCTAGTATTTGTTTCAAAGATGAGCAGTTGGAAATTATTTGTGTTGAAACATTTACATTTTTAATGGTCGGGTCTGTTTTCACAGTTCTATTCATCACTGAAACCAATAATTGTTAATTGTTAAACTGTCAGTTGGAGAGGCCATTTCGAAAGGCATGTTACTGACTAGACAGATGATTGGTCAATATAAAAATATGAACGCAATGCAGACGCAAGTAGGCGCACACGTGTGGTTTTAGACGGATACGGCAGGAGACGGATGCGTTTGTGCGTCTAAAATCAAACATGTCTGATATTTGAAAAATCGCAACGCAGAGGGGGTCGCACACAATGCGTTTTACTGCGTTCGTACGGATGCGTTTTTTAACGCAAGACGCATGCTTTAAAAAACGCCGGGCATTAGAAATAACCCGTTACATGCTTAACCTGTTAGCAGCCAATGATCTTTTATAAACACTTTCCCCACACACGGGTGCAACAGAAACCACGGTCCTTGATATACCAGTCGTGGTGCACTGACTAAGATGGAAAACAAAACCCCCAATCACTGTGATGATTCGATCCTACGACGCAAACACCTCAGATTACCGCAATCTCTACCGACTGAGCTAGTTCTCGCAACGTTGATAAAGTTTGTTTTGTTTAACGACACCACTAGAGTACATTGATTTATTAATTATCGGCTATTGGATGTCAAACATTTGGTCATTTTCACATACAGTCTTAGAGAGGAAACCCGCTACATTTTTTTCATTAATAGTGTCACGGGGATCCTATAATACCCGTAACTGAATAAAACACGATTATCCAAATATCTCTCCTAACTGTATATCTATTAGATCTCCCTGTAACGGGTAGTTATACCCGCGTGGCTCGTCTAGGTATGATCAGAGATACGATCTTATATAAAGTATATATAATATAGCACGTTTAGTTCACTAGAAAACACAACAACAACACAATACACTTTGGAATCTGTATTAATACTACGCTGACAAATATACTGCCGCAGTAGTTAATTAACAACAACAAATAATAACAACCCAGAACTGATCACTTAATTAGTTAATCTCTAGGTGTCTAGTTTACACAATATTCTAATCACTTCACCGTGACACAACACCCGCACGTGTGATAATTGAGAAACGCTTCCAGGGGAACTTAAGTAATAAAGGAATTACTACTCTATCCCTAACTGGTTAATTTTTAATTAACCCTTAACTACTCATTCAGTAACCTTGTAATACAGACTTAATACTGGTACCTATCACAATAAAGACAATAACCTACAGTTTTTTCCTAGGTCCTCTAGGATGACTGGCTAAGCTTTATAATTTTAGAACAGTGAAGTCTACAGTTTACTGCGTCAGATTACCGGCAGCACCGTCTAAGTAATATTGGTATACTACCGTATTAAACTATTTAAAGTCACATCAATCACATCAAGGTTATACACAGAGCAGAAAATATATAATTACCAAGTCCAAACGGACGCGCTCCCTGGAAGCCTTCCAATATGTTCTCCCTGATATCTCTAAAACCCTAGCTATTTATTAAAAAACCCGAATATCGCCTGAAGGCACATCGCGGCACCGAATACCTACAAGCGACCAAGGCAGCATATTTTTCTTAGATGGCCAGACTCACTGTCGCCTAGTCGCCAAAATCACGGTCGTAAAAACCGCACTCGAGGAAGTATTACATAACTACTGGCCACATGGCCTCCGCATCTTGGCTGGATGTATATTGGAAACAGCTCGACCACCGTCGCGCGGAGGTATTACGTAACAAAGTGCCCACCTGGGCTTAAGTGCATATTGGAACTGCACACGGCCCTCAAAAACAATTAACATGGCCACAGGCGAAAACAAAATAAGAGCATGTACCGTCACAAATAGCAAGGTGTATTTTAAATGAACCATCCCACATACAGGGTAACACATACCACTGCCTTTGATATCCCAGTCGTGGTGCGCTGGCTGGAACGATAAATAAACCAATGGGCCGCCCCGTTGAATGCAAGCAGAATTTCAACAATTCGTTTAACTTTATTTTAATTAATTAATTAATTAATTAATTAATTAATTAATTATATTATTATTATTATTATTATTATTATTTATTATTATGATTTTATTATTTTTTAATTTTCTTTTTTTGTTGTTTTTGTTTTTTGTTGTTGCCGTTGTTGTTATTTTGTTTTTGTTTTTAAGAATATACTCTTACACCAGTCATCGGAATGTATCATTTGAAATGATAACAGCTTCAAGGACATTTCCTGGAAAATTATATTTATAGTCCACGTTGTCACGACTAGTATTGTTCTGCCCTGGTGGTCTAGATAGCAACACGATGACAGTGTGACCTGTTGCTAGATCATTAAAGCGGCAGACCCTAGTTTTGAGACACTACGACGTATTTTTCAGTACTAAAGCCGTTTTTAATCATTTAAATTAGAACTTGAGTATTTGCATTTTATTATTTAGAATATCCATTTACGTACACATGAAATGGTTCTGGTCAAATTGCATTTTTCATAATTATAAAAACGCACGTTCGTCTGAGAAGTAATGGTTATCAAGACAAGCTCTAGTTATTTCTAGACGGTATTTCCCTGTTAAAACATCACAGCGTTTGGCTTCTCTCTGTTATAACCTTATCTAGAAGTGTGTTGCAGGTTTTTAGATTAACTAAACTTAGTGTCCGTTTTCCCGGATTGAAACTAGGGTCTGCGCCTTTAATATCAGGCCCGCCACGTTCAACAGGGATGTGTAAACAGTGAAACATGTTTTTGAACAAAGTATTCGTTCAGCTATTATACTTCTTCGCTATACGACACCAACTGATAACCTTGTATCGGTATGGGGGGGGGGGGGGGGGGGGGGATAAGAAAAAAATAAATAAATAAAGAAGAAGAAGAAAACCCCACCCAAAAATGTTTTGTTTAACGACACCACAAGAGCACATTGACTTATTAATCACCGGAGGACGGGCGGTAGCTAAGTGATTAAGGTCTCGCTTGGTGTGCGGTCGGTTTAGGATCGATCCCCATCGGTGGGCCCATTGGTTAGTTCTCGTTCTGGTCAATGCACCACGACTGGTATATTAAACGCCCTGGCATGTTACAGAAATTACCAAATGATTGACTACTAGTAATAGTATTCAGAAGTACATTTGTTTGTTTGTTTTGTTTAACAACACAACTAGAGCACATTGATTTATTAATCATCGGCTATTGAATGTCAAACATTTGGTAATTTTAGCATAGTCTTAGAGAGGAAACCCGCTAAAAAAATTATTTAGTAGTAAATGATATTTTATATGCACCACCCCACAGACAGGATAGCACATACCACGGACTTAGATATACCAGTAGTGATATAATACCAGACATAATATTTTCTATTGTTGTATCTTCCACAGAAATAATTCTTTTAGGCCGATGTATAATGGATATAGTTAAATGCAGTCGACAGTAACAAAATTAATGTTCATGGTCTTTTCTAAATGACCGGCCTCGGTGGCGTCGTGGCAGGTCATCGGTCTACAGGCTGGTAGGTACTGGGTTCGGATCCCAGTCGAGGCATGGGATTTTTAATCCAGATACCGACTCCAAACCCTGAGTGAGTGCTCCGCAAGGCTCAATGGGTAGGTGTAAACCACTTGCACCGACCAGTGATCCATAACTGGTTCAACAAAGGCCATGGTTTGTGCTATCCTGCCTGTGGGAAGCGCAAATAAAAGATCCCTTGCTGCCAATCGGAAGAGTAGCCCATGTAGTGGCGACAGCGGGTTTCCTCTCAAAATCTGTGTGGTCCTGAACCATATGTCTGACGCCATATAACCGTAAGTAAAATGTGTTGAGTGCGTCGTTAAATAAAACACTTTTTTTTTTTTTCTTCTAAATAGTTAAATAATACATACAAACCTCATTATTCCAGCTTTTGTATATAATCACTTATGGTGATAGCCTCAAAGTTGCGTAATAACCAAACTATTCATTTTTCTTGTGACATGTAAAGATTATAAAGTGAATTACAAGACCCCCCCCCCCCCCCCCCCCCACACACACACACACCACTTAAAAAGAAAAGGAAAAAAAAAGAAGAAAAAAACAACAACAAAAAAACAAGACAGAGGAAAAAAAAAAAAAAACCCCCAAAACAAACCGTGAAACGAAAAAACAGAAAGAAAAGCATTTTATATTTTGGAGTAGGGGGTGAGTCATGTTATGTTACGACAGGAAAATATATATCATGGTGGAGAGAAAAAAAAGTGTGATTGGGGGAGGCTATTATTGTAATGCATGAATACGTTTTATGTACTTTATAGTATTTTTACATAATATATCCTACGTTTATTACTGTTCGCTGTTCTGCGCGACCTATATTCCCCATTAGACGCCGATCAAAAGGCCGATTGCTGGGGTGCATATTTCAGTGGCATTTCGACATTTTCCGTTAAGTTACGAAAATGGCCGGAAACGTTACCATATAAACATCAACAGTCTGTTGACGTGACGTCAACAGTGCTTACAAAGCGCCACTACGTACATTCTTCGGACTATTATTTTAACATAGAAATGTGCAGCCGTTTGTCATTTCTTTAATAATACTATTTGTGTTAAATATACGGTAACATATCTGTGTATGGATCTAATACTACCTAATGAAAGAAAGAAAGAAATGTTTTATTTAACGACGCACTCAACACATTTTATTTACGGTTATATGGCGTCAGACATATGGTTAAGAACCACACAGATTTTGAGAGGAAACCCGCTGTCGCCACTGCATGGGCTACTCTTTCCGATTAGCAGCAAGGGAGTTTTTATTTGCGCTTCCCACATGCAGGATAGCACAAACCATGGCCTTTGTTAACCCGTTATGGATCACTGGTCGGTGCAAGTGGTTTAAACCTACCCATGGAGCCTTGCGGAGCACTCAATCATTGTTTGGAGTCGGTATCTGGATTAGAAAACCCATGCCTCGACTGGGATCCGAACCCAGTACCTACCAGCCTGTAGACCGATGGCCTAACCACGACGCCACCGAGGCCGGTACTACCTAATGACGACAGCTAACTACCGTGCTGTTCTATTGAAGTGTTCAGTGGATACAGTAGATCGATAGAGGTGTTTGTTTGTATGATTGTTTTATCAGGATCGGTGAAGTTGGAGCTGTCATACAAAGACGGTGACCAGTGGCAGATCCAGAAAATCCAGGGGGGGGGGGAGCGGGGCGGGGCGGGGGTAGTCAATGATTACTCAAACGTTCCCGAAGGGATTCCTCGGATTCTCCAACGTAAAAAAAGAAAAAAAAAGAGAAAAAAAGAAAAGGAAAAAAGGAAAAAAAAAAGAAGTTTAGAGGGGAGAGCACTTCCCCCACCTTAGATCTGCCACTGTTGGCGTAGCGAGGGTTTTATATTCAGGGGCCACCCATTTACTTCAAATAATATTTTTGATTCAGAATTATTCAATAAATCAGCACCCGCCCCCCACCCCACCCCTCCACCCCTGCATTGACGTGTCTGTAAACACTAAAGCTTGATCTCGTGCCCACATGTACAGTACAACAGCCATAGCCTACGTGTAATAAGCCTACGTACGTACACAAACACAGGTCTCGGTGGCGTCGTGGTTAAGCCCTCGGACTCAAGGGTGACAGGCACTGGGTTCGCAGCCCGGTACCGGCTCCCATCCAGAGCGAGTTTTAACGACTCAGTGGGTAAGACCACTCGATTTTGTCACTAACCGACTCTCATGGACAGACCACCCAGATAGTTGAGGTGTGTGCCCAGGACAGCGTGCTTGAACATTAACTGGATATAAGTAGGAAAATAAGTTGAAATGAAATTATTTCAAAGTAAGATTAGAGAAGATAGATATATGGGGATCAAGGGAGATAATTTATTTTCGATGTCTAAATCAACTTCTGGAAGAGTTGTCGAAACTTCGTAGAAAAAACAACAAACAAAACCACACTAGATAAATAAATAACTAAAATTTAAAAAAAGATACAGATCACATTAATTTAGAATTTTTTCTAAATTGCACACATAAATATTTTTTTTTTACTTTTTTTCTTACGTCAAACCACGCTGAAATTATATACAATAAAAACCTTTTTGTAGGCTGGGACGGACTATAGAAAGGGCGCTACCCCAGCCAACCCCCATCCCGCCCCTGCATGGTGTTCTGGACACGCGCCTGATTACCGACCTAATTCGTATTTCGGGCAGCCGACACTCTGAAAGACAAATCCAGATAACTTGATTGACAAGTCACAACTCCCATCCCGCCCCTGCATGGTGTTCTGGACACGCGCCTGATTATCAACCTAATTCGTATTCCGAGCAGCCGACACTCTGAAAGACAAATCCACATAACTTGATTGACAAGTCACAACCCCCATCCCGTCCCTGCACTGTGTTCTGGACACGCGCCTGAATACCGACCTAATTCGTATTTCGAGCAGCCGACACTCTGAAAGACAAATTCAGATAACTTGATTGTCAAGTCACAACTCCCTTTTCTTTAAAGATTTGTTCGAATCCCACTTTCACATAAATGTGGTTTGTAATTCAACTTGGGCGAGATTTAGCTCAGTTGGTTGAGTGCTTGCCTGAGATACTTCAGTCGCAGGTCCAACTAATGCACCACAACCACGGGCGTAGGGAAGTTCCATAACGTGAGGGGAGGAGGGGAAAGGGGGCACACATACGCGCGCGCACACACACACACTCGCACACACACACACATATCAATACATGTAATTTTTTTTATATATAAACCATCGCTGTTGCTACAAAGGGAGGAGGAACATGCCCCTTGCCCTTCCCCCGCTTCCTACGCCAGTGACAACTTGTCAAAGGCCATGGTATGTGCTATCGTTTCTGTGGGAAAGTGCATATAAAATATTCCTTGCTACTAACGGAAAAAATGTAGTGGGTTTTCTTTCTAAGAACTTAGACTATGTCAGTTACCAAATGTTTGACGTCCAATAGCCGATAATTGATTAATCAAAGGTGTCGTTAAACAGAACAAACTTCTAACTGTAATTCAACTATTAATTATTATTGTTTCTGATTAGTCGAAGGTTCAAGATATTAATGACGTCATCGATATATTTTTATAAATGGCTAAATTGGCTGGCTTGAAACTTGTTCACCATATTTTCCCATCATTCTATCCATAATATTAGGCCTAGTTGTAATTCATCTAAAAAATAGAGTGTAACGTTTTGAACTCAATGTTAGTTTTTAAATTATGGCAAAAACAGCTAGTCGACTGCCCCCCCCCCCCCCCCCCCTCCCATTCCCGCCACTACGAAAATGTGAGCCCGTACGCCTATGGTAAGCAAGAAGCTGTTATTTTCAAATAGAAGTACGATGTACATACTTGTAAAAAGAAAATTTCATGTGGCTTTAAACGTGACCCATGCGGTTATCTGATAAAGGAGGAATTTAGAAGATTAATAAGGAAGTATGCAGAAAGTTAACGTCTGTGAGTTTTTAAATTCTACTGGCATAGTTTAAAGTCCAAATATTAAAATGTCATCAGTTCCATTAATTACATTAGTTTGATTATGAATGGATACCTAATCCAATTATTATTAGAAACTCCTACATAGTACAGGTAAGCGGCCTGATAAAAGCGAAAAACATTCCATTTTAAAAACACACACGTGACATATCGTCAACGTCCTTAACTGCGTTATGCCTCCAACACCGTTCGCGTAATTAATACCGGTATCCGATGTGTTGTTGTCTGCTTGTCTTTCATTTGTGAGGTTTTTTCTTCACAATTCTAGAACATTTTCAATAAAAAATAAAGTTCAGACAAGTAGCCTAAGTATCTAAAGTTCGAACCAAATTGTTAACAACTACAGTAAATTACTCTCCTACCTTTAATTACCGTTACATTCCCCCACATTTTGTCCAGACACAAGTTGTGAAAAAAAACATTACAGTGACACAGATTCCACATATGAGACTAATGTTGTCGCCAGTATCGACTTCGCTGAGATAGCATAGGGCAAAATACATGCAGTTTTCTGCCGTCTACCATTTTTTTTCTTTATGGAATATTCTTCAAGAGGGTTGAAAGCCTTTAAAGTATGTGATATAATTAATATAAAATCAATGATCTCTAGTGGTATCATTAAAGAAAAATATAAATAATAATAATAAATTAATATGACGTCATCACGTTTGCTTTTATATCATAACATGTTATGACGTTGTTAGATTAAGTTACATCCTTTCACCCCTCTTGGAGAATATTCCATAACGAGTCAAAATGGCAGCTAGCACAAAATTACATGCTTTTTGCCCTATGCGATCTCAGTGAAGTTGATATAGGTGATATGGTTATCATCTAGTATGTGGAATCTGTGTCATTGTAATGTTTTTTTTCAAGATTTCTGTCTGGACAAAATGTGGGTAAAATCTAACGAAATATAAAGGTAGGAGAGCAATTTCTCGTAGTTTTTGGTTCGGACTTTAAATACAATAATTTACAAACACCAAAAACTATTAATTTTTCTAAGTCTTTTTTTGTTTATTCCTTAAATAATTACCGACATCGGGTTCAGTGACTCGTACAAATTGAATTAAAATGGAGGAGGATGAATTAATTGCTACTAATCGAAAAATATAGCGGGTTTTCTCTTTGAGACAATGTGTCAACATTACCAAATGTTCGACATCCAGTAGCCGATGATTAATAAATCAATGTGCTCTAGTGGTGTCGTTAAACAAAACAAACTTCCAATGCAGCACATACCAGTCATGGGGCACTGGTTTCGTCCAAAAGAAAACACAAATCAGAGAATAGGTTCAGCCAGAGATTTGATTCTACGACGCAAGCATCTCAGGTGAGCGCTCTACCGACTGGACTAGATCCAGCTCCCAATCATTGATGAAAGGTGACGCTTGTTTTGTTTAACAACACCACTAGAGCACACTGATTTATTAATCATCGGCTAGTGTATGTCAAACATTTGATAATCGTGATACGTGATCTTAGAGGAAGCCCGCAACATTTGTCCATTAACAGAAAGGGATCCGTTTCTCACAGTTTTCCACATTCAACACGTTTGATATACCTGCCGTGGAGCACTGGCTGGAAAGGGAAAAACCTAACCAATCAGAATGGAACAAGAAACAAAACGCCCCTCCCCCCTAAAACCCCAACAACACCACAAAATTAAAAACAACAACAACAAAAGAACAAAACAAGTAACAAAAACACGCATAAATTTGTATTTATAATTTTATTTGCATGCACTTATTTGCAATAGTCTATTAGAATACTTTTGTTGGCTATTAACCCAGACAGACAGACAGAGACAGATATATTCAATACACGTATTTACATTATATACATACACACACTATTATGCATTATGCAGAATTAAAATAAAGTAGTTAAGTAGTTCAACAATGAAAACAATCAGGGATTCTAGATTATGGTAGCCCCACTCCGATGGCTAGTGATATTCAATGTTGGGCTAGTACATAAATACTATTGCCATGCCCAACGACTAGTGAAAACAAACTTTAATGGTCAGATGTTGCAGTTAAGTCTATGCTATAAAAGTTAATATCCTGGCCCCACCCCAACCCCCAATGTTAGAGTTTTTAAACTGTATCTCCCTCTTTAGATGACATATCTGATTATTACTATTATTTATTTATTAACTTAAAGTGAAGTAGGGCTAGTGAAATTTTAATCATGGCTTTTAACTTTTTTAAGTCACTGATCTCATGGCTAGTGGATTTTATACAAATTCTAGAAGCCCCGTCAATACAGCAATATGAGACACAAAAACAAAAACAAACAAAATCCCATAATAATTATGATTATCTTCATAGCTGGATAGACAATCCCCCATGCCCTGACACTTGCTTGCGGTGCCCATGGATAATAAAGTTGATGTGCTCACAAATTAAAAATACAAAACATTTCCAAGTCATGTAATATCAAGTAATAGTCGTAAAATTTAATGATGTAAAATCAACAAACAGCCGTAAAATATATATACAGTGAAACCCCGTTATTGCGACCATTAGCGGGACTTATTAAAATTGGTCTTAATAGTAGGGTGGTCTTAATATCGGGGTAGTTTTTACAAATATGATAAACAAAATAGTGATTCTTAGCAAACCTTGAGCAATATATATACACATACAAAATAGTATATAATGATATAATATCAAGAAACAGTTGTAAAACATATTTATAATATATATACACACAATGTCTCTTTAACATAATAGTCAAGTTCATAAGCAGGCTCCAAATTACTCGTAGTGATGATAAGCTTCAATAAAATAGACAGTTGAGTCTGTACTAGATAGGTGATTTCTACTCTTTTGTAGAAGTGTTATATATTATATTATTCTCTTGTTTTGAGTCTCAAGTAGAAATGATCAAGACCGATAACTCTTTCACTGTCGCCATGGACAGGTCAGGTGTTTTGATAGACGGAAGACTCGCTCGGAATGTTGACGTATTCCACACCATCGCCTTCGGTTTTAGCTTTAGCTTCGCCTAAAAAAATAAAGAATATTGTTGTGTTTAACGCCATCACTAGAACACTTTGATACATTAATCATCGGCTACTGGATGTCAAACATTTGGTAATTTCGACATTAAGTCTTGGAGGGGAAACTCGCTACATTTGTCCATTAGTAGCAAGGGATCTTTTATATGCACCATCCCGCAGACACGATAGCATGTCAGGTCAGGTCAGAGAATTTAACGCGCACGTTCAGAACAAGCTGTTGTAACGCACGCCTGTCCTGGGCACAGGTGTCGGCCTCAGCCGGCCCCTCCGTCCAAGACAGGAAAGGGGTGGGGTGGGATGAAGGGGGGGGGGGCGCCTGCACTGGTAGGTGCAAAGGAACACTGGCAGTCCGACCATGATCGGTAACAGGCGGGGGGGGGGGGGGAGGGGGGGTGGGGGTGGGGAGGGTTGGTTGGTACTATGGAATTTTGAGTCCCGAAGGATGAAGCCAAAGATAAATGGTGCGGATACCATTGCCTTATATACCAGTCGTGGTGCACTGGCTGGAACGAGAAATAGCCTAATAGATCCACCGACGGGGATTGATCCCTTCCCGATCGCGCATCAAGCGAGCGCTTTAAACAAATACCACTGGGTTATATGCACGTCCAGCACGCACACAACAGCAGATTTCTGGATATTCTAATTGGGCCCAGTCGTTTTTCAGCCTGTCCAAATCATGGCTACAGACCCGCGGGTAGCCCGAGTACTCTGCCGTTAAAGAGCCAGTCGGATATTTGGATGGTTATGATCGGTCATTCAGCCAGTGAGGGGCGAAATTTAGCAGTCGGTTGAGGTGCATGGGTCGCAGGACCGAACCCCCTCGGCGGATCCATTCAGCTGATTTTGTTTTCTCGTTCCAACCAGTGCACCACAACTGGACAAAGGCCGTGGTATGTGCTTTCTTGTCTGTGGAAAAGTGCATATAAAAAATCCCCTGCTGCTCATAGAAAAATGTAGCGGGTTTCCTCTGATTGACCATATGTTTGACATCCAACAGCCGATGATTAATTTATCAATGTGCTCCAGTGGTATTGTTAGACAAAACACACTCTGTTACAGGTCCTAACTGGGTTATAATTGTATTATTGTGTTAAGAATACACCCAGTGGCTACGACGGCTACAAATGTAACAGAGGTGGTTCGATCCTGCGACGCAAGCACCTCAAGCGAGCACTCAACCGACTGAGCCAAATCCCGCCCCCTGGACCTGTAACAGTTCAACTGCCCGTGGCCCACAGCTCCGGGACGTAGATTCACTTGAGGGGGAAGTATGTAGTAGTGTTGGTATAAAGTGCTTCTAATGGCAGCAGCTAGTTGGAATTTCCCTATTACCTCAGTTGGTAGAGTGCTGGACTTTCATACTGAGAATCCGTGGTTCGAATCCACCTAGTGGAGGTTGATTTATCTGTTGGTGATTAATTGTCGAACATTTGTTATCAGCGAACTCGAACAATTAATAATGTAATGGTATTTAACATCAGACATACGATTATTGTTGTATTAGAGCGGGAATCTTTGCCTCCTCGGTGGTAGACAACCAATCAGTGTTTGGGCGGGACGTAGCCCAGTGGTAAAGCACTCACTTAATGCGCTGTCGGTGTGGGATCGATCCCGTCGGCGGGCCCATTAGGCTATTTCTTGTTCCAGACAGTGCACCACGACTGGTATATCAAAGGCTGTGGTATGTACTATCCTGTTTGTGGGATGGTGGATATAAAAATCCCTTGCTACTAATGGAAAAATGTAGCGAGTTTCCTCTGTGAATGTGTCAAACATTTACCACATGTTTGACAGCCGATGATTAATAAATGAATATGCTCTAGTGGTGTCGTTAAACAAAACAAACCATTCCGTATTTACTCCTTTAGTGTGTATATCAGTGATTAATTGTCAAATATGTGTTATCAGCGAATCCCAAAAATTATTATGGTATTTTACGTCAGACAGATGGTTATTGTATTCGAGTGGGACTTAACGGTGGTAGGCAGCAATTCCGTGTTTTCGCTATACAGTTATCTCTGGCTAAGAGAGCGATCATAACTGTCCAAATGTTCGTCTAGCTCTCGGACGGCCGAGTACGCGGACTAGTTACAATCCTGGGGGTGGGGGTAGGGCGCGGGACAGGAAAGATGATGAATTGAACCGAGGAAGAGAAAAGAGCGGACGTTATTTATGCAGGACAAGAAAGCGCAGCACATTACAAATAAAATGAAAAGCTGTAACAGTAAACGAAACCACACACCCACCCACCCATATTCAATGAATGAGTCAAGTGAAATAAGGAAAATAAAACTTGTAGGGTCAGCCGTTTGGTTGTATAAAACTGAAAGTGTTTAGCACTAAGCTCGCTTTAGCCTATTCTCAAGTATAAACAGAAAAGGGCTACGTTAGATGACAGTCGAACTCAGTTGTAATATAAAACTGAAAGTGTTTAGCACTAAGCTCGCTTTAGCCTATTCTCAAATATAAACAGAAAAGGGCTACGTTAGGTGACAGTCGAACTCAGTTGTAATATAAAAATGAAAGTGTTTAGCACTAAGCTCGCTTTAGCCTATTCTCAAATATAAACAGAAAAGGGCTACGTTAGGTGACAGTCGAACTCAGTTGTAATATAAAAATGAAAGTGTTTAGCACTAAGCTCGCTTTAGCCTATTCTCAAATATAAACAGAAAATGGCATCGTTAATGACAGTCGAACTCAGTTGTAATATAAATGGGACCGAATTTACTAAGCTTGTTTTTTTAGACGCAAATTAAACAGAAAATGGCTACGTTACATTGAAACTCAGTTTATACATGTACTTACACGCGTGTAACACCAGGGACTATTTTTAAACAGAAAAGGGCTAGGTACAGTCGGGGTGGGGGGTTCCAAAACAATTTGTAAATTCTTATAATTTGAAATTATAAATTTTACGTGTCGAAATCAGTTGTAACAATTATGGGGCCGATTTACGTGGTTCTTAGACGCAAGTGTTTTTTGTTTTTGTAGTTTTACCCCTAGGTAAGGAGGGGGACGGTCCGTGCAACTGGACCGTGGACATCAAATTAACCCGTGCCTGAACACATTCACAGGCTTTGTAAATTTGGCCCTTAATGTTTAAAATATGGCTATATCGACACTCGAAAAGCATCAAGGAATGTTATTTTCCCAAAGACAAGACAATACACATAGGCGCCCCCCAGAGTGGGTTTCGCCCTCCGAAACCCCTCCCCTGCTCCAAGCAAAAGTTGTTTTATATATATTTTTCCGGGGAGACGGAGGGGTGGGGGGATGATCCGACCCTTTAGAAATGTCGCTGGCCACTGTCTAGACCCTCGTTGCACAGTTTCCTGTACATGCACTTGAAATACAACGATTTAAGTCAGGGGCGGATCCGGGGTTTTGAAAAGGGTGGTCACAAAATTATTAAAAAAGACAAGACTGAGTTTGCCCAAGTTAAATGAGCCGAGGTCCCGAAGACAGCGATGCATTTCAGGTTAGGCGGTGGGTCCGAGAGCATGCTCCCCCAGAAAGAAAACTTTGACATAAAGATGCTCACAGACGCATTTTACAGTGCAATTTAGTTTTGTTTTGCCACTGTTCTGATTACAAAAAAGAAAGAAAAAATCACTCAACACATTTTATTTACGGTTATATGGCGTCAGACATATGGTTAAGGACCACACATATATTGAGATAGGAAACCCGCTGTCGCCACTTCATGGGCTACTCTTTTCGATTAGCAGCAAGCGATCTTTTATATGCACCATCCCACAGACAAGGTAGTACATACCACGGTCTTTGATATACCAGTCGTGGTGCACTGGCTGAAACGAGAAATAGCCCAATGGGTCCACCAACGGGGGTCGATCCTAGACCGACCGGGCCTCAAACGAACGCTTTTACCACTGGGCTACGTCTCGCCCAAGCATCCAGGAATGTTATTTTCCCATAGACAAGACAGTACACATAGGCGCTCCCCCAGAGGTGATTTCACCCCCTGAAAACCCACCCCTGCTGCTCCAAACGAATTTTATTTTTAGATATATTTTTCTGTGGAGAGGAGGGATGATCCGACCCCTAGAAATGTCGCTGGCTACAGAACAGAACTTTATTATACTCAGGCCGTTCCACAACGGCGTTAGAGGAACATAGATAATAAATAGTATAAACGTGACAAGATGGTTTACAGGAGGATGAAATAATAACATATGATAATACATAATACATGCATTTACTTGTATATGATATTAATTGATAATAACTGTAATAGTAGTAGTATGATCTAGTATTGTATTAAACAATTTAACATAGACTGGAATGAATAAGTCAGCAGTAGATTTAATATATTCATTAATTACTGTCTAGATCCTCCCTGCACAGTTTCCTGTACATGCACTTGAAATACGACGATTTAAGTCAGGGGCGGATCCGGGGTTTTGTAAAGGGTGGTCACAAAATTATAAAAAAGACAAGACTGAGTTTGCCCAAGTTAAATGAGCCGAGGTGCCGAAGACAGCGATGTATTTCAGGTTAAGCGGTGGGTCCGAGAGCATGCTCCCCCAGAAAGAAAACTTTGACATAAAGATGCTCACAGACGCATCTTACAGTGCAATTTAGTTTTGTGTTGCCACTGTTCTGATTAAAACATTCTGTGTGCGATTGGAAAATTCCATTATATGTCGTCGGACGACTGGTCTCGAATCTTTCCCTTTACCGTATGTTGTGGATGGTTAATGATTATTTTTATGTATACTCTTCAAAAAAAAAAGCGAAAAAAAAACCCCGGTTGGGGAACCTGAAATATTAATGTTAATATCAACTAATAGTACGAACATACGTTTTGACCACAGACATCGTAGTAAAGAACGTTCCGGTCTGTTTATGAACACACCGAAACACAGTCCATAGTTTGCACGTGCATCACGCAGTTGCCCCTACACGTGCGTGGGGTGTCATTCTCGATTTTGACAATTTCCAGGAAGGTCGATTAATCACTGTGGAACATTATTTCTGTCAATCTTTTTAATTCTGTTGATAATACAGTTGTTATTGTTTTGTTTTCAGTAATTTTTACTATTTGAATTTGCGATTTACTGATAAAAAACCGTCAACTTTCAAATTCCACTTCTGACCCCATTCGTCCTTCAAGCTCTTTGGTGGTCATAAAACCTACTGTAATACTGAACTACCGGTTAGTATTGTTTGCCCAATTAATTCACTATTATCATATAACCATTCCCCACAGCTACTATACCAATTTTGTTAATGGTAAATTCTTATTAGAGTTCCCCTACCTTTTTTGAAGGGTATATTAAAGCTAGGATTTCAAACGCGCATGTGTGTGTGTGTGTGTGTGGTGACCCCACCCTGGATCCGCCAACAGTATTCGGTGTAGTGATAGGGATGGCGAAATAAACAACCCTAGTTCATCAACAGGAATCGAGCCTACGGCCCGTCACCCCTCACATCTCAGACGAACGCCCCACCATCGAGCTATATGACGAACACAGCAAAAAAAAGGAAAAAACAGATTAAAGAAAGGATAAATAAAACAGGAAAGACTTTCAAACGGACCGGCCTCGGTGGCGTAGTGGTTAGGCCTTCGGTCTACAGGCTGGTAGGTGCTGGGTTCGGATCCCAGTTGAGGCGGGATTTTTAATCCATGTGTAAACCACTTGCACCGACCAGTGATCCATAACTGGTTCAACAAAGGCCATGGTTTGTGCTATCCTGCCTGTGGGAAGAGCAAATAAAAGATCCCTTGCTGCTAATCGGAAAGAGTAGCCCATGTAGTGGCGACAGCTGGTTTCCTCTCTATATATCTGTGTGGTCCTTAACCATATGTCTGACGCCATATAACCGTAAATAAAATGTGTTGAGTGCGTCGTTAAATAAAACATTTCTTTCTTTCTTTTACTTTCAAACGTTCCAGCATGCATGTAAATACTATCACTAACACTAAACCTAAGCCTGAATGAACTGAATGCTGGAACGTTCGGAAGTCTTGCCATAAAACAATGACTCACCTTTCTGTTTAATATCTTTTTGTTTCTTTTGTTTCTTTTGTTTCTTTTTGTTCACTTGTGTATACATGTTAGATACATCATCTAAAACCTCGTTGTCTCCGGACTTCCCATTGGTCGTTTTGCGTTTCGTAACACCTGCAGCTTTCTTCCTAACGACAGCATACGTTTCACCAGTTGGTTGTTCTTTTTCTCCTCTGTTGTTGCCGTCTGCAGTTTTACGATCTTTGTTGACGACTGTATACGTAGCGCTTACATCTTCTGGCTGTACTGCTACCTTCTCTCTATCTTCAGCGGTATCAAGGTTATAAATGTCGTTTTCTTTCACTACTAGAACAAAAAAATATATTTCAGAATTAGAGTTTAAATGGCTTGATATTTCTTAAATAAATAATTCAAACCAATTTTTAGGGGTTTTTTGACGGACTTAAAATCAACCTCATCTTAAAAACAACAACAATGTAATGGCCTATACGGTTTTTTTTTTTAAAATAGGGTAAGCAAGGTTTTATTCATTAAATGTTTTTTATTCTTCTTCTTCTTGCATAGAAAAAACAAATACGGGACGGCTTTTTTTGTAGTTCGAGATGAGTTCCCGGAAACGTACATTTCTTTAAGCTTTAGACCGGTCTCGGTGGTATCGTGGTTAAGTCATCAAACATAAGGCTGGTAGATACAGGGTTCGCAGCCCAGTACCGGCTCCCACCCAGAACGAGTTTTAACGAATCAATGGGTAGGGGTAAGGCCACTAATCCCTCTTCTCTCTCACTGACCACTAACAATTAACAACTAACTCACTGGACAGAAAGCTCAGATAGCCGAGGTGTGTGCCCAGGACAGCGTGCTTGAACCTTAATTGGATATAAAAGTAAAGTTTGTTTTATTTAATGACGCCACTAGAGCACATTGATTTTTTTTTTATCTTATCGGCTATTGGACGTCAAACATATGGTCATTCTGACACCTTTTTTTTTAGAGGAAACCCGCTGTCGCCACATAGCCTACTCTTTTACGACAGGCAGCAAGGGATCTTTTATTTGCGCTTCCCACAGACAGGATAGCACACACCATGACCTTTGTTGAACCAGTTATGGATCACTGGTCGGTGCAAGTGGTTTACACCTACCCATTGAACCTTGCGGAGCACTCACTCAGGGTTTGGAGTCGGTATCTGGATTAAAAATCCCATGCTTCGACTGGGATCCGAACCCAGTACCTACCAGCCTGTAGACCGATGGCCTAACCACGACGCCACCGAGGCCGGTCCTCTGACTACGTGTAATTGGATATAAGCAAGAAAATAAGTTCTTTCGTGCTGATAAGCTTACAGCAATTACAATTTCATTTTACCGTTAATTCGTTAACTCGATTTACATAACTATCAGTTTTGACACAACCACTGTGTTTATTGCCACCCAAATGTTTGTTGTAGCCTAAAATGTATTCTTTGTGAGTCACTTACATCAGGACGTTTAATCTTTGACTTTACACAATGAGCTGTTATCGTGTTCAAACATATAATTCTTTTGAACACAGTGTAGCTGATAAGCAAAATTGACAAACACTTATTTGATCGGACCAAATCCGTGATAATAAACCTTTGAAGTCTCAAAGACCAAAGTACGTATTTTTATTATATGAACTAGTTACTTGACATTAATGGCTTAATGAAAACTCAAGGCGAATATCTGAATAGCAGGCGATATCTTATGTTTTCGTGGTGAAGATTACTTAAAGGCATACTGTCATAGATTTAAGGACCTTATTTTTCTAAAAATGTATAATAAATAAAAATTACATTAATTGTTGGAAACCAAATCTAGCTATCGCATCACCTTAAATGAACCATGATGGAATGAAATCCATGTCATCCCTCTCGGCAATTTTAGTTTTTTAATTATGGACCATTGCCATAATTCAATTATTTTTACAAAATGTCAGTAATAAATGGAATATGGTGGTTATGAAGATGCTTGAATAAAGTACATTTAGGGACAAATCGAATTATATTTGTTCAGGTAATACTTTGTTAGACCAGGTCTGTGACAATATGCCTTTAATTTTTTCAGTTGTTAATCACATGGTACTTTGTAACATAGGAAGATGCCTTAATATAAACGTTTTTTTCTGTTGTTAATCACATAATTTGTACTCTAAAACATAGGAAGATACCTTAAAGTGTCATACTCTAGTTTCTCCGTGAAAATTAACATTAAGTTTACTTTTAATCTACAAACCCTTAATATAAACGTTTTTTTCTGTTGTAATCACATGAGTCTGTGACTTTGACATGGGAAGAAATACCCTCTAAAAATAGACTAAAACTGTAACTCCATAACTGTGCCTTACTTATCAGACGTTTGCGTTCTAAAAAAATCAGAAATAATTTGTACTTTCTAACATAGGAGGATGCCTTAAAATAACTTCGAATGCACTGAAAATGAATAATCTAAACAATAAAATCTAAGTAAAGTATGATTTCAGTTAGCAAAATCGGTTTCTGTTGTTAATCACATAATTTGTACTTTCTAACAAACTAAGATGCCTTAATATAAACGTTTTTTTCTGTTGTTAATCACATAATTTGTACTCTCTAACATAGGAAGATGCCTTAATATAAACGTTTTTTTTCTGTTGTTAATCACATAATTTGTACTTTCTAACATGGGAAGATACCTTAATATAAAAGTTTTTTTCTGTTGTTAATCACATAATTTGTACTTTCTAACATGGGAAGATGCCTTAATATAAACGTTTTTTCTGTTGTTAATCACATAATTTGTACTTTCTAACATAGGAAGATGCCTTAATATAAACGTTTTTTTCTGTTGTTAATCACATAATTTGTACTTTCTAACATGGGAAGATACCTTAATATAAACGTTTTTTTCTGTTGTTAATCACATAATTTGTACTTTCTAACATGGGAAGATGCCTTAATATAAACGTTTTTTTCTGTTGTTAATCACATAATTTGTACTTTCTAACATGGGAAGATGCCTTAATATAAACGTTTTTTTCTGTTGTTAATCACATAATTTGTACTTTCTAACATGGGAAGATGCCTTAATATAAACATTTTTTTCTGTTGTTAATCACATAATTTGTACTTTCTAACATAGGAAGATACCTTAATATAAACATTTTTTTCTGTTGTTAATCACATAATTTGTACTCTCTAACATAGGAAGATGCCTTAATATAAACGTTTTTTTTCTGTTGTTAATCACATAATTTGTACTTTCTAACATGGGAAGATACCTTAATATAAAAGTTTTTTTCTGTTGTTAATCACATAATTTGTACTTTCTAACATAGGAAGATGCCTTAATATAAACGTTTTTTCTGTTGTTAATCACATAATTTGTACTTTCTAACATAGGAAGATGCCTTAATATAAACGTTTTTTTCTGTTGTTAATCACATAATTTGTACTTTCTAACATGGGAAGATACCTTAATATAAACGTTTTTTCTGTTGTTAATCACATAATTTGTACTTTCTAACATGGGAAGATGCCTTAATATAAACGTTTTTTCTGTTGTTAATCACATAATTTGTACTTTCTAACATGGGAAGATGCCTTAATATAAACTTTTTTTTCTGTTGTTAATCACATAATTTGTACTTTCTAACATGGGAAGATGCCTTAATATAAACATTTTTTTCTGTTGTTAATCACATAATTTGTACTTTCTAACATAGGAAGATACCTTAATATAAACTTTTTTTTCTGTTGTTAATCACATAATTTGTACTTTCTAACATAGGAAGATACCTTAATATAAACGTTTTTTTCTGTTGTTAATCACATAATTTGTACTTTCTAACATGGGAAGATGCCTTAATATAAACTTTTTTTTCTGTTGTTAATCACATAATTTGTACTTTCTAACATGGGAAGATGCCTTAATATAAACATTTTTTTCTGTTGTTAATCACATAATTTGTACTTTCTAACATAGGAAGATACCTTAATATAAACATTTTTTTCTGTTGTTAATCACATAATTTGTACTCTCTAACATAGGAAGATGCCTTAATATAAACGTTTTTTTTCTGTTGTTAATCACATAATTTGTACTTTCTAACATGGGAAGATACCTTAATATAAAAGTTTTTTTCTGTTGTTAATCACATAATTTGTACTTTCTAACATAGGAAGATGCCTTAATATAAAAGTTTTTTTCTGTTGTTAATCACATAATTTGTACTTTCTAACATAGGAAGATGCCTTAATATAAACGTTTTTTCTGTTGTTAATCACATAATTTGTACTTTCTAACATAGGAAGATGCCTTAATATAAACGTTTTTTTCTGTTGTTAATCACATAATTTGTACTTTCTAACATAGGAAGATGCCTTAATATAAACGTTTTTTTCTGTTGTTAATCACATAATTTGTACTTTCTAACATGGGAAGATACCTTAATATAAACGTTTTTTTCTGTTGTTAATCACATAATTTGTACTTTCTAACATGGGAAGATGCCTTAATATAAACGTTTTTTCTGTTGTTAATCACATAATTTGTACTTTCTAACATGGGAAGATGCCTTAATATAAACTTTTTTTTCTGTTGTTAATCACATAATTTGTACTTTCTAACATGGGAAGATGCCTTAATATAAACATTTTTTTCTGTTGTTAATCACATAATTTGTACTTTCTAACATAGGAAGATACCTTAATATAAACATTTTTTTCTGTTGTTAATCACATAATTTGTACTTTCTAACATAGGAAGATGCCTTAATATAAACGTTTTTTTCTGTTGTTAATCACATAATTTGTACTTTCTAACATAGGAAGATGCCTTAATATAAACGTTTTTTCTGTTGTTAATCACATAATTTGTACTTTCTAACATAGGAAGATGCCTTAATATAAACTTTTTTTTCTGTTGTTAATCACATAATTTGTACTTTCTAACATAGGAAGATGCCTTAATATAAACGTTTTTTTCTGTTGTTAATCACATAATTTGTACTTTCTAACATGGGAAGATGCCTTAATATAAACGTTGTCCTGTTGTTAATCACATAATTTGTACTTTCTAACATAGGAAGATGCCTTAATATAAACGTTTTCCTGTTGTTAATCACATAATTTGTACTTTCTAACATAGGAAGATGCCTTAATATAAACGTTGTCCTGTTGTTAATCACATAATTTGTACTTTCTAACATAGGAAGATGCCTTAATATAAACGTTGTCCTGTTGCTATTCCTAGAATACAGGTGATTTTGTACTTAATGGTAAAGAAACAACATTACAGACTAATTTCCCGAACACATATATTTACAATTAATTTTAAATGTATACGTTCTACGTACTCGAAGCCTCGCCGTGTGCTGGTACGTCACCCTCCATGGAGTAAAGATGCTTGTCTTCCATCACTAAAGCATAAGAAACATCAATCCATTAATACTTAAGAAGATCAACGAATCTCATATGCAGCAAGTCATTGTTTGTAGTTAGGTATGTGGACTCGTGTTTATACTGGGGCGTGACGTAGCCCAGTGGTAACGCGCTCGTTTGATGCGCGGTCGGTCTGGGGTCGATCCCCGTCAGTGGGCCCATTGGGCTATTTCCGCTCCAGCCAGTGCACCACGACTGGTACATCAAAGGCCGTTTTATGTGCTATCCTGCCTATAGGATGGTGCATATAAAAAATCCCTTGTTGCTAATCGAAAAGAGTAGCCCATGAAGTGGCGACAGCGGGTTTCTTCTCTCAATCTATGTGTGGTCCTTAACCATATGTCCGACGCTATATAACCGTCAATAAAATGTGTTGAGTGCGTCGTTACATAAAACATTTCCTTCCTTCCTTCCGTGTTTATACTAAACAGTCATTCTTAAAGAAAGGGAGGAAACAAAGCTTCCGAAATTGTATTATTTATTCCCAATAGCAACTGTGGTAACTAGTTAAAGCTGCAGTCTCGGGTAAAAAACATTGTTTTGTTTAAGGACACCACCAGAGCACATTGATGTATTAATCACCGGCCATTGGATGTCAAACATTTGGTAATTCTCACGCGTAGTCATCAAAGGAAACCCGCTACATTTTTCCTAACGCAGCAAGAGATCTTTTATATGAACCATCTCACAGACAGGATGGCACAGGCGACGGCATTTGATATACCAGTCGTAGTGCACTGGTTGGAACGAGAAATGGCCTAATGGGCCCACCGACGGAGATCGATCCCAAACCGACCGCGCATCAAGCGAGCGCTATACCACTGGGCTACGTCCCGTCCCATCTCGGGTAAAATTGTATTATTTGATCAGGTGAAAGTTGTACTTAAGTGATATATCTGACGGCAAAGATTCTGTTTATGAAAAAAGCAATCTGTGAGTTCTGCTAAAGTAATAGTCCTACATGTTCCCTTCCGGGTTCAACAAATATTTGTATCTCCTCAGTTCAAGGGTCATAACTCTGTAAAAAGGGAGTAAATCGCCATGAAAGTCAGACTGGATTTGTAACATTACATGATAAAGCAATACACACAATTTCATCACAATATCTCAAGGCACTGTGAAAACAAAACCATTCAGTAAACTATATGTGGGACAGACAGACGAACAGACATAAAGACGGAGCTAAAACCCATAGTTCCCTCCGGCTGAATTGGCAGGGGATCATTAAACTTCCTGAATAATAACTGAGGTGGTGTAGGTACTTTGAAACCCACCCACTCACAGACCCACCCAAACACATCGTCACTCACACACTCACTATCAAATATGCGCACATTCACTCTCTCAAGCGTCCACATGCCTACCAAAAACATGAGTCACTTTTTAAATCAGTCTCTCATTATCACTGACACAGAATCACGATCCATCACACAAACCCATCAAGATCTATCAGACACTCGCATGTATGGGCGGGACGTAGACCAGTGGTAAACCGATTGCCTGATGCGTTTGGTCTACAGAGGCGGATCTAGGGGACCCCGGGGGCCCGCCCCCCCCCCCCGCCCCTAAATTTTGCGATAGTTATAATTTTATTATATATTAATTTTCATTTTTTTACGACCCCCATTCAAACCTACTCCAAATTTCCCTTGGCATTCCACCTCATGCCACCCCCCCCCCAATGGATTTTCTGGATCCGCCGCTGGTCTATGATCGATCATCGTCTGTGGGACCATTGGTCTAGTTCTCGTCGCAGCCAATGCACCACGACTGGTTTACAAACAATGTGGTATGTTTTATCCTGTCTGTGGGATGGTGCATATAAAAGACCCCTTGCCAATAATCGGAAAATGTATCCGGTTCTCACTCTAAATGTTTGACATCCAATAGCCGGTGATTAACACATCATTGTGCTCTAGAGGTGTCGTTTAAAAAAACCCCAGAACAAACAATTTAGAGATGCACCAACTGTGCCATATAAAGTGGAATAACGAAATCTTCCCCAATTTTATCCAGTAACAAAACGTCTCATTATGAATACCACACGTACCTGGATGTCGATATGCCCCGTTGTTGCTTTCGTTCACGTAAGTATGTTCAGCGCTGTCAGCACCTGTCCAAAATAGTTTGTAAAAATTTACTGACGTTCAAAAGAAACCTTACATACGTAAAATTTTAATAATTTGATAAATATTGTTGCTAATCGAAAAGAATCAATTTAGAAACCACCTTACAAACACATTGCATGTATCACGACGTGCATTGTTTAGATGTTGAACTTCATGATACTTTTATATCCCACACTATTGTTTGTTGGTTTTCTATAATACAATTTGAAGCCTTGTAATGTTTCTTTTGGACGTTAGTATATGTTATTATAAAGCGTTCTTTACCTTAATAAAATTTATTTAATGAACTAAATATACATGACATTGAAAGTAATTCAGCTGTTATTAAAATGCGCTAAAAAATAACTAATTAAAAATCAATGTGCTTGATGTAAGTGAACATATGAATACTAAAAGGCACACTAGATTTTAAATATAATTAACAGTAACATGTTAAATTATTGAAAATTCCCATTTAACAATGCTTATAATTTCAAATGAAAAACTCAACCGTAAACCCGCCATGAAAAATAAAGAAGATTGATATAGTCACATTTATCAAATCGGATTGAAATATATATACATACAAAATGTGATAAAAGTTTCATTTAATCGTCTTTTTATTTCGCCATAATGAGAAAACTGATTTTTGTTTGAGAAAATGTTAATCAACCGTCATTGACAATTAGCTTTTACGAAAGTATGTATGAATGACGTGATATATGACTGCAAAGAAAACAATTTCAACCTCTTACACACAGTGGCACACACAAACATGCAAACATACACGACCATAAAATCACCACCGCTACCACCAAAAAGCAAAAATACAAACTTACAACTACAACTTTGAGATCTCGCAGTGCAATGTTAAAATAGTTGCATCGAGGATGCTTTGTTGTCTAGCAGAGCTTAAAAGACCTTTGTGGATTAGGACCCAGGTGTGTATCAGAGGTGAACTAATATTATAAAAATGTTCAGTTACTTTTCCTGGGCTCTCTTCTCTTCTTAGCGATGCACACGATTGCAACAATTAAGACCAACAGAATCAAAGCGCCTGCAGCCCCTGAAGCAGCAGGGACTAGTATTTGGGAAGGAAGAGTATCACGTATTTCCTCTGTGAGAACAAAACAATACAAAGCAAAACATTAAACTATATAGAAAACATACACATCCTGAAATTAATTATCTATACAATTTATCATTGACAAAAATTTAAAATCTGTCTGGCCAATAAAAATAACACTACCAACATAATTATTGTAATTTTTCTTCTTAATTTGTCAACTTGTGTCTGGGTTAACTTTGCAAAGGCAAACATAATATATTATGTTTTAATCCAAAAGGATTTTAAAATATATTTTAAACTTAATTTGTGTGGATCTGGAAGAAACATGCCAATACACGCGTATCTCAGCTATATGTTAGATATGGTAAACTTTTAAAATTTGTTTTAAACGTATTCAGCGATAATCATCATCATCATCGACATCTTCATCATCATCATCATCATCACCTTCATCATCACCACCATCACCATCACCACCATCACCACCATAATATTTATTTTATTTTATTTCATTTTATTTATTTATATTTTGTAAACGTTTGTATGGAAAAGCTGAGATGAAAAATGTCTCATACATTACATTCAGATAATTACAAACCTGCTGTCACTAAATTTGTGTAAAATTCCCCACATCCAAATCCGTTACAAACGGTGAGGACATGTAACCCATAGTCATCCTCTTCGATCTGACCAATCAGCAGTGAGAATCTATATCCAGTGTCCCTGACCTCAGTGTTGTAAATATTTACGGTCACGTCAATAGCGTTGACCTCGCTGTTATGCTTTGTGGTAGCTCCATGCGGGTTTGTCCAGTTGTATGAACTGATGTCATTCTTGGAGAATACCGTCTTACTTAAATTTAGATTGTGTCCAATGATAACCTCGAGCATCTCGTTTTGTTTTGAAGCATCCAACAGTACAGGTCGAACTAGAAATAAATGAAAAGGGGTTCACAAATATTATTGAAACGCATTCACAAATTAAAACAAAATATATTAACAATCAAATACCCCGAGTACCCTGCCGTTCGAGAGCAAGTAGGAGAGTTGGACGGTTTTATCCTTTCAGATGTCTGTCTAGTTCTGGAACGGCAGAGTACTCGTGCTATTGGCGGCGTGTTCGAAACCCTAGTGGTACATGAACACGTTAAACTAGTTATATATCTGTCTAGCTAGCTATTGGAGTACATGGTTTTAATAGTTTAAAGTCTGTTTCTATTTAACGACACCACTAGAGCAAATTGATGTATTAATCTGATGCTATTGAATACCAAATAATACCACCGCCACCACCACCACCAAAAAAACAAGAACAACAATTACTACTACTATTACTACTACTACTACTTCTACTACTACTACTACTACTACTACTACCACTACTACCACTACTACCACTACCACTACTACCACTACTACTACTACTACTACTACTACTACTACTACTAGTATTACTACTGCTACTACTACTACTACTATCACTATTACTACTACTACTACTACTACTACTACTACTACTACTACTACTACTGCTACCACTACTACTACTGCTGCTAATACTAATACTACTATCATTATTACTACTATTACTGCTATACTACTACTACTACTACTATTATTGCTACCACTACTACTACTACTACTATTATTGCTACCACTACTACTACTACTACTACTACTACTACTACTACTACTCCTACTACTACTACTATTATTATTACCACTACCACTACCACTACTACTACAGCTACTACTATTACTGCTACTACTAGTACTACTACTACTACTACTGCTACTACTACTACCAATACTATTACTATTATTACTACTACTACTACTACTACTACTACTACTACTACAACTACTACTACTACTACTATTATTATTACTACTAGTAGTACAACAACTACTACTACTAATAATATTGCTACTACTACCGCATGCATTACCAAATCTACAAAAACGACCACTATCCCTGGTTCCGTAGTAGTAGTAGTAATAGGAAAGATGGAGATAGAAAACAAATACATCTTACTATGCATGTTAATTGTTTTGTTCCCTGCTTGCTCTTTCTCATTGTTTAGACCTGTGACGTTTTTTGACACAGAACACTCGTAAGTTCCTGAATCTTTATAGCTGTATGGCTGGATGATGTGGACATATCTGTTTGGCGACTCTAACCTCCCAGCTATCTCTCTGATCTTCTGTCCTCCCCAAAAGTGAGTGAATTTGGAAAACTGGTACTCTGGAGGACGACCATTCGCTTTACAAATTATCTTCACAGAATTGTTTTGTCTGTTAAATTCGCTGTACACTGTGACATTTGGAGCATCTGTATGAATTAAAGCATATAATTATGTTCATATTTGTGTGTGCTCGCGTGTATATATGTATGGTATGGTATGGTATGGTATGATATGGTACCTTGTGGTGTGGTGTGGAGTGGTATAGTGTGGTACATTATGGTATGGTATAGTATGGTGGTGCGGTGTGGTATGGTGTGGTATGGTATGTTATGGTATGGTGTGGTGTGGTGTGGTGTGGTATGGTGTGGTGTGGTGTGGTGTGGTGTGGTATGGTATGGTATAGTGGTGTGGTATGGTATAGTGGTGTGGTGTGGTGTGGTGTGGTGTGGTGTGGTGTGGTGTGGTGTGGTATGGTATGGTATGGTATAGTATGGTATGGTATAGTGGTGTGGTATGGTATAGTGGTGTGGTGTGGTGTGGTGTGGTGTGGTGTGGTGTGGTATGGTATGGTATGGTATGGTATGGTATTGTATTGTATGATATGTTTGTATGTATGTGTGCGTATGTCCTTTTTATGTAAGTTGTATGTATAGGGAGGTAGATAGGTATATTCATGCATACGATTTTATTTTGACATCCCTCCATCCATCCAAACGATCGATAGTTCCATCGATCCATGCATCCATCCACCCATTTATCAATTCTTCCATCCATCTATCTATCTATCTATCTATCGATCTATGTATCCACCCATCCATTAATGCATACATATATGCACCCATATGACCATATGTTGATGCATCAATACAATTAGTCTCTTCTCGTGCTTCTTATCCAGCAGCCTAATTAAAGCTCACATATATCTGATGTGATCGTCAATTTTAACTAAACATCATAAGCAGATTCCAATTAGGCTGCTACGCCCACTTACAGACGACAGAAATACGAGTTTCCGAGGCGAGGTTATACAGGTTTGTCACGTGTAGCGCTGAACACCGACATGTCTGGTTATCATTAGTTCTCTTCACGGTGAACCATATATCTCTAACTACAGCAGGTTCAACTGTGCTTTGTGACGTCTTGGTTGGTATCTCACCACACATAAAGGAAATGTTTGAAACCGGAGGCTTTCCACCAGTTACTTCACAGGACATTCTTAGAACGTCTCCCTCTCGAACTGGGTTACCAGATGTATATCCCTTTATCACTGGTTGTCCAGTCGGTGGATTGGAAAGATTATAGACCAGTCATTTTGTTTAGCATCATACATCAGAAATACTGAAAATAAGATGGACCCCGCCAGGGGGAGAGGAGGGCATTTGGGCTATGTCAGGTTCCAGCCAGTGCACAACGACTGATATATCAAAGGCCGTAGTATGTGCTATCGTGTCTGAGAGATGGTTCATATAAACGATCCCTTGCTACTATTGGAACAATGGGTTTTTTTCTTCTGTATTACTATTTGTCAAAATAACCAAATCTTAGACATCCATTAGTCAGTGATTAATACATTCTTGTGTGCTAATGGTGTCGTTAATAAAAACAAACATTAAGTTTTAACGAATGCATATACTACTAGTGAATACTTTGTTACCAAGGAATATAATATAATGAGTCATAATAGAAGGGGGGGGGGGGGGGGGCATTTTGTAATTTCACTATAGATAACTTGTTCCAAGAGATAATATTGCATTTGTGTTTGAAAATAATGCTCTTTAACAGATCCATATGCATGGGATCTGCAAGCTACGCGGTCGATCCCGCTGACATGCATGTGTATATGTATGTTTGCTAGCATGCACATCTACGTGTGTGCGTGCGTGGATGTAAGCAGACAGGTAGGTAGGGTCTATGGAGGTAGGTACGTGTTCGCAGTACAGATGTATATATTTTCGCTTTGACATTTGTTAAACCTTTTTGTTTTGTGTTCCTACATATTATGTAATTAGTTTATGTATAATTGTATTATCTGTTTATCAGTCTATCCACCCAACCATTCGTCCACCCACACTCCCACAAATACATCCATCCATACATTCTTATGTTCTATCATGCTGTTTCTAATCCAAGCAGCATAATTAAAACTCACATATACATTTGATGTGATAATTTAACCAAACATCATATTCATCAGTGAATTCCAATTAGGCTGCTAGACCCACTTACAAATGACAGAAATACGAGTTTCTTTGAAGAGGTTGTACTGGTTTGTTGCGTGAATAGCTGAACAACGGCATATTTGATTATCGTCAGCTCTCTTCACGGTGAACCGTATATCTCTAACTACAGCAGGTCCAACTGTGCTTTGTGACGTCTTGGTTGGTATCTCACCACATATAAAGGAAATGTTTGAAACTGGAGGGTTTCCACCTGTTACTTCACAGGACATTCTTAGAACGTCTCCCTCTCGAACTGGGTTACCAGATGAATATCCCTTTATCACTGGTTGCCCAGTCGGCGGATCTGAAAGATTATAGACCAGTCATTATACAATAGAAACACAGGAAATAAGGAGAATACATTATTAACAAATGCCCGACCTGATGCGCGGTCGGTCTAAGATTCATCCCCATCAGGAGCCCATTGGATTATTTTTGGTTTCTACCAGAGTACCACAACTGGTAATAGAAATGTTTTATTTAACGACGCGCTCGACACATTTATTTACGGTTATATGGCGTCAGGCATATGGTTAAGGACCACACAGATAGAGAGAGAGAGGAAATCCGCTGTCGCCACTTCATGGGCTACTCTTTTCGATTAGCAGGTTCAAATGTGCTTTGTGACGTCTTGGTTTGTATCTTTTCACACGTAAAGGAAATGGTTGAGACCAGTGGGTTTCCGCCAGTTACTTCACAGGACATATTTAGAACGTCTCCCTCTCGAACTGGGTTACCAGATGTATATCCCTTTATTACTGGTTGTCCAGTCGGTGGATCTGAAAGATTATAGTTCAGCCATTTTGTTTATCGTCATTATACAGGAGAAAACAATGAAAATATGATATCATAGGCAACGTAGTTGCTCCCCCAATGTGATTCCTAATCCAATATAAAATTCTCGCTACGCCAGTAACATCAATAGTTTGCATTTTAACTTAATTGCCATGCTTGTATCCATATAAGACTGTTGACACACATCTCAGCTATCTGGACCTTTATTGTCCATGACGGTCGATTAATAACTGGTTGTTAGTGATTACTAAGAGAGATGTAATAATCTTATATCTCTCCATTGCGGCGGGATGTAGCCCAGTGGTAAAGTGCTCGCTTGATGCGCGGTCTGTCTGGGATCAGTCCCGTCGGTGGACCCATCGGACTATTTCTCATTCGCGCCAGTGCACCACGACTGTTATATCAAAATGCAGTGGTATATGCTATCCTGTCTGGAGGATGGTGCATATAAAATATCGCTTGCTACTGATGAAAACATGTAGCGGGTTCCTCTCTAAAACATGTCTAAATGGCGATATGTTTGACATACAAGCACAAACAGAAACAAAAATCATGCGCGCACACACAAGCTCACACGTACACATACACACACACACACACACATCAACATGTACATACACAAATAGAAACACGCACATATACACACAAAACACAAACACATTCACACATATACATACACTTACACAAATACCCCCCCCCCCGACATACACACATAGAAACACACACACACACACACACACACATACACATACACACACACACAGTCACACACACACACACACACACATTCACACACACACACACACAGTCACACACACACACAGTCACACACACACACACATACACACACACATACACACACACAGTCACACACACACACGCACACACACACACACAGTCACACATACACACACACAGTCACACACACAGTCACACATACACACACACAGTCACACATACACACACACAGTCACACATACACACATACACACACACACAGACACACACAGTCACACACACACACACACACACACACAGTCACACATACACACACAGTCACACATACACACACACACACACACATACACACACACAGTCACACATACACACACACATACACACACACAGTCACACATACACACACACACATACACACAAACACAGTCACACATACACACACACACATAAACACACACATTCACACACACACACACACATACACACACACACACACACACACACACAGTCACACACACACACACACACAGTCACACACACACACACACACACACACACACATCTACTATACTAGTTACAACAAATTAAGGGCCAGTATCAATTTTCAACTTATTTAAAAAAAAACTAAATCATAAAAAAAACAATCAGGGGCGTTGATAGGTAATGAAACAATGGGTTACAAACTTTAATAAAGCATTGCAGTTTGCTTGTACATAAGCCTTTTACTCAGAGCTTGTTTAGTTGCCGGTAGAAATCGTATGTCAAATGCATTAAAAAAAAAAAAAAAACATTGTTTAAACCTTTTGTTTTCTGACTGAACAGATACCTGCGTAAAAACTGCATGATGCACGTGCAACTCTTTATTTATGTTAAAACGTTTCATTTTTGATTGATTGGGAGGATATAAATCTGGCTTCTAATAACTATGCCACAAAACGTAAACTAAGCATTCTGGACTGTGGTCAAATCCTGCCATCTCTGAATGATAGCATGTCCATGAGACAAGTAGCGAGATGCCTGCAAGTGAGCCATTCCGTCATCCATTAACTGCAAGAACGTGTCCATACCCTCTCAGACGCAGCCTTCATGTGGCTCTTAACTTCTTGTGACCAGTATACAATAAATATCCACACACGCAAACGCACACACAGACACATATGCATGTACTACAATACATATTCAGTGATTTAGCTTGAAAAAACACACATGGAATATGTATATATCATACAAAATTCTCCAATACAATAATAAAGGAACTACCCAAAACTTTATTTAGGTTGTGCCATTCCAAACATTTATCCTAAGGGACGGTCCATAAATATCGATGTGTTTCACAATCCGAACAATGTTCGTAAGGGGGGGGGGGGGGGGGGGAGGGGGTAAAAGCCATGTTCGGATTGCTTTTCAGGTAAAACATCGGTCCATCGAAGGTCAATGTTTCTTACAATTCAGGACGTACTACAAGCTGGATGTCCACAGAAAACTCCTTGGTCACAAACGTCAACTTGGCCATCCCAAGTAGCCTCAAAATATGGACCGTCCCTTAGGGTTAATGTTTTATATCTACCAGTAAATATGTAAAGCCAACACGTATAATCTGTTAATAAAAGTCATCTTGTAGTACACATTATATCAATGTTATTATGTTAGGATTAGGGGAGGGGGGGGGGGATCAAACCCAATCCTAACATTGTTAGGATTATGAAAAACATTGACATTTATGGACCGTCCCTAAGGTACTATGAATCTTAATTGAATGGGATTGAAATAATCGATTAGGTAGTGAACGCAGTGCCGGGATTATACGTGTTTAACTACTCATATTATTGCTTCTTGCAATTGTGACAACTTATTTAATTGTTCACTGTTTGAAATTCCATTAATGGATCTGCCTTTTAGTACAATAACTAAAAGGAAACAAAAAGTATTATACTGACCAGCACAAGAAACTTATATTTTTCACATTAATTCTTGAGAGAGAGAGAGAGAGAGAGAGAGAGAGAGAGAGAGAGAGAGAGAGAGAGAGAGAGAGAGAGAGAGAGAGAGAGAGAGAGAGAGAGAGAGAGAGAGAGAGAGAGCGAGAGAGAGAGAACAACAACAACAACACGATGATAATATCAAACCAGATTTGCTTAACAAAGCATTTCACAAAATGTCATAACATTTTTAAAATAAAAACAACAGTTACTCATATTTGGGGTGGGGCGTGTGTGTAAATAAATAAATAAATAATTATATAAATAAATATGTAACACCATTGACAAATCGAAATCCTCCATATGGAGAGTATCTTAACTGCACTAAATAGATGCTTCGGTTTATTTTAGTCGCGTTCTCACTAGCAGTTTTAGCCCGGGTCAAATTTGGCTCGAACCAAGCGTTCACACTGACAATTTTCCTGGTCTAAATTCGCACGGGCCAGTATACCAATTTGGTCCGACTTAAAACATTGAGCAAGGCTAGAGCCACAATGTAGCTCGGGCCAAATGGCGTAGTGTGAAAGCTCCGCGGTTCCAGGTTCGAGTCAAATTGTAAGCAAGTTTAGAAGTTTATTTATTACCTTAAGTTTTACAACTAATCAGCATATATACTAAATACATGTTAAGAATACATAATAAGCACACGTACGACTATTCTGGACACCAATGAGTTTCACTCGGATCACAATTCTCCCACTAAAGCTACGATTCCATTAAAGGGACATTCCTGAGTTTGCTGCAATTTTTAAGATGTTATCGACTAACAGAGACTTTTTGACGACTGTAATTGTATATCAAATATATTATTTTTGCATAACATATTAGTGGCTATATACTAAACGTGTTTCTGATCGTTCTAATATTTGTATTAGGTTAAATGTCATTTTATTTCCTAAAAAGGATTTTTTTCGTACCTACAAAATTATTTGAAGACAAAATCCAGTTTGAGCTTCTTACAAAATATTAAAACGACCAGAAAAACAATGAATATACAGACACTGATATTCTAAACAAGAAAATATATTTAATATGTAAGTTTAATCGTAGACACATTAGTCAGAATCATCTTACAATGCAGCAAACTCAGGAATGTCCCTTTAAAGCCAAGCTTCCATTAACGCGGTAAGCGGATGTGGCATGCGTGATGCGGCAAAAATGGAACTGCATGTAGAAGCACGAGACTGATTCCACATGTCCGGCTGCGGATGCGATTTGTCAAGCGGCTGCGAAGGCTGCGAATGCGGAAAACTGAATCGCTCCATGTAGTGATTGGTGCGGAAACTGAACGCATTACGCATGCCGCATCCGCTTACCGCGTTAATGGAATCTTAGCTTAACGCGGTAAGCGGATGCGGAATGCGTGATGCAAACATGGAAATGTATGTAGACGCACGAGAGTGATTCCATATGTCCGGCTGTGGATGCGATTTGGCACGCGGCTGCGAATGGCTGCGAATGCGGTAAACCCATATAGCGATTCGTGCAGCAACTGATTACAAAATCGGATGAGGTAATCCAAAATATGACGTCAGGGATGGGTCAGACAGGTATTAGGGATAGGTCAAGGATGTTCAACCTGACGTATTGTTGGAACTTCATCAAATTGTAACTCCTTCACCAGATTATGGTATGCTCCTTGTTGAATCCGGTTCCTGATTATGTCATGTTTTGTCGGTGTTTTCTTTTGCTATTATTACGTTTTTTTAATTGCATAAATGTATGCCACAGCAATTATTAACAAGTTATGCTGCTCCATTCCCAACAGAGAACGCTGCTATTCTGACTGATTAACCATGTTCTCGGCAAGAAAATCTTCAGCAAAAGAGACTGACACGCATGGGGAAACGTTTATATGGAATCTTACAAATCGCATACGCATGCTGCATCCGCTTACCGCGTTAACGGAATCTAAGCTTAAAGGGACATACGTTTGATAAGAAAAATCCCTTAAGATTTAATACGTAGCATTCTTCATAAAAACGTTTTGTTTTTGTTTTGTAAATAATTGCTGTTTTGTTTGATGTAAGATGAAAAGTAAAAGCGTTTTGGAAATAACATAAAAATACACTTTTTGAGCAATTAAAAATATTCGGTTTAGAAATAAATAAAACTGTAATACATACCATAATAAAATGAATTTTGACCTCCATACACATGCAGGCAAAATTATGGCCGCCATATTGGTTTACAGACTAGTATAGTCTTTCTTTATTGCGATAACTCTGACTATTGTTTTGCTACTCCCTCTGTAATGAAGCACACAGCAATTGTCGTTTCTTGTTATTTCCTAAACACTTTTACTTTTCTTCTTACGTCAAACCAAACCGACATGATTTACCAAAATCATTTTTATAGGAGGATGGGACGTTTAATTTAATTATGTCATGTTTTCCAGTCACGTCATTTTAAAGGAATTCGGAAGTAAGTGAAAAGTTATAATTGCTGTCAAGATAAATAAATAAGAATTTTAAACGCTTGTGTGGAACCTCAAGTCGGAAGTAAACTAAAAATTCGCTAAGGTACGCTAAGGTCTACGCTAAGGTACGCTAAGGTAAACACGTGTGTGAATGCGCCATACAGATTTTGCTCGGCCCAAATTTAGTCAGTTACATATTCGAACTCAGCTTAAAAAGGCTAGTGTGACAGCGCTAAATGAGTTTGTTTGGCATTAGCTCAAAATAACGTTGTGTACATAAACGCTGAACGAAATATGATGGTCAGTTTTGTCATTCACTTCCCAGTACTCTTTACAATGCAGTCAATGTGTGGGGTTGTTGGTTATGCCACCCTCCCCATCTCATCCACATTGTGCTCTGACAACACGTTTGCGTTGAATTTAATTGAGCGTAGCCATTTAAGATTTTTCATTTGTTTTTAGTGGTTACCATTCAGCGTTTGATTCAGTGTGAAGTAGCCTAACCACTTGCATGCATTTCAATCTAATCGTGCACGTGCCTTTTTTGTGCTGAATTAGGTTTTCAGACCGGCAACTGAAACGCCTAACTGATTGCAACCTTTGATCGTATTCAAATAATGTTATATCATTACATATACAAAATTTGTAGACATTTGTCCAAGTATTGTAGAAAATATGGCATTTTAAAAAGTGTATACATGTGTAATTTATTTTGGCCTTCATTACATATTGGTATTACAAAGGTCAGCGATGAAATGTTATCGCGCTACCAATCAAAACATTTTAAAATGTATTGCATTACAAGATAAAGAAAAAGCAATTTTAATTAATATGAATTAACCACGATGGCTTGGTAACATAAATGGTTGCTGAAATAGCCATTAATTAGGCAACATTTGAAGTTCTGCTAGGTGTTAATGAATGGTACAGATGCAAAATCAAAAGGCATCAGAAATAACTAGAGCAGAGTTGTATCAATACTTACAAAAAACAGCGATTGTTAAGTTGTTGCTCGCAATGTTGTATGAAGACGTGCACTGCCATTGTCCTGAATCTTGGATATTCGCCTTGTATATTATCAGCTGGTAATTATTAACTGAATAGTCATATATGTTCGTCTGTGTATCACATGAATAGTTATAATTTTGAGGTTGTATATTGTTCACACTCAAACACTTTGAACCTATCCGGTGTGAAGAACATATTATATTACGTTGGTGTTTGAAATATATACTAGTGTCGGGGCTCCCTGCAATATTAACCTGACATCGTAACACCACTTGATCACCTTTGGTGACAACAGCCGGCTGACTTGTTTTATATAGGTTCATCCCTAATGATAAAAATAAAATGCAATGTAATTTATATTCATATTTTATTATCAGAAGAAGTTTACTAAGTTATTAGTGAAAATACGTTTTGGTATTAGGTTTCACTGACAATGTCAGAGTTGCTACTCAAAAGTTGCTAGGGATCACTATTTAGGGTGGTATTATATTTTTCGGCATGGGTATCACACAAAAACTAAAAATGGCATGTATTCGAGGACATGTTTATTTCCTGAATTTCATTGCTGTATACCAAATTTTAACAATAGGTAACACGCGTTCTGTCATCAAAGAAGCAGACCCCCCAAAAATGGAGGTTTCAGAATGTTACTCCAAGTCATGAAAATGTCCCAAACAGTTCAATTACCAGCACAACAACTGTCAGTAGCTTGTGTGTGACCCACGTGATGCAATCACAGCCTGGCAACGGCGTCTCATGCTTCCAATGAGTCTCTGGATGGCTGCCATCTCAAGATTGTTCCACTCTTCAGTGAGGACATTTCCCAGTTCCACGAGAGTTGTTGGTTGGACCGGACGTCGTGAAATCGCCACCTGTAGCATGTTCCAAACATGCTCCATCGAATTCAGATCAGGTGAGCGTGCTGGCCATTCCATACGGACGATGGTCTCCTGCTGGAGGTAGTCCTCAACCACCCTGGCACGATGAGGTCGAGCGTTGTCGTCCATGATGATGAACTGGGGTTCGATTGCACCAGCGTACGGTCTGACGTAAACGTCCAGGATCTCATCCCTGTAGCGTACGCCGGTCATCATGCCTCTCATCACGATGTGCAGATCTGTTCTTCCACCTCTGCTGATACCACCCCACACCATGATGGAGCCTCCACCATAGTGGTCATGTTCGGAGATGTTGGCATCTTGAAATCGCTCCCCACGTCTACTCCACACTCGAGCACGTCGATCTGTAAAGTGAAGACAGTACCTTGACTCATCGGTGAAGAGTACAGGATCCCAATCGTTATCAGTGAAGTTGACGTGATCTTGTGCCCAGTCTAGACGCGCCTCTTTGTGAAGTCGGGTCAAGGGAATGCGAATGCATGCTCTCCTAGACCGAAAACCACTCTGCGGAAGACGATTACGAACTGTTTGCGTGGACATGTTAACGGCAACAGCATTCCTCAACTCATTTCGTAAAGTAGTCGCATTCACGAAGGGATGACGTCTGGCCTGCACTACAAGAAATCGGTCCTCTCTTGGTGTGGTTGCTCGTTGTCGACCACCAGCATGGCGCTGGGTAGCTGAGCCATACGTCTGGAAGCGATTCCATGCTCTGGTTATCACACTTTGGCTCACACCAAAGACGTTGGCAAACCTACACTGTGAAGACCCACATTCCAGCATGCCCATGGCCCTGGCCAATTCTCCGGTGGTCAACCGACGACGTTGACGTTGAGGACGCATTGAGGACCTCAAATGCGGTGAAAATGTTCTCGAAACTGATGATAACCTTTTAATAACATGTGTACGACGACGCTGTCTCAGCAAGCCAGTACAGGGGTTGTCAAGTTGCACGTCCACACCGTGACCTCAAAGGCGCATGGTGATCACTCAAGCGTGTGATTGAGGCCCTAGTATAGTGGGCTTACCCATTTAGTGTAAATAGATATATTTCAATATGGGGTCATTGTATAATTTTATTCTACAAAAATGGTATGATCCTCAGCAAATTTTGAGTAGTATATATAAACAACCTTTTACTGGATCTTTACTAAAATCTGTGGTAGGCCACCTGGCATCCTCTTCCGCTAATAAAGCTGGTCTGACCCACGAAACAAACAGGGGTCGAATTTCGAACTGTTGCCTTCGGTTGAATGACAAAAATTAGGGACCAAGGCAAGTTGAAGGGGCACAAAGGCAAACGTTTCCTTCAAAAGAGGGGCATGAAGGCAACTTACTTTCTATCGAGTTTCTGACACAAAATTAATTTCACATTATGGTCTTGGACTCTTAATGCTGCAGTTTCATTACATGCACAATGTAGCAGATATGCTACATTATTAAAAGTATATACAAATTTATGAAAATTCAAAAATCAACATGGAAGTGTTCAATGCACACTAACACCTGTAAGTTGAATGGATATTATAATTTTTTGAATTTATTTTGAGTTCTTGGGCACTAGAGGATTAAACTAAATAAATGCGTCAAATATACGGACACGACACAAGGATATTTCACCCTTCCTGAACCGCCGGTAGGAAGACTGCCACACGTTGGGTGTAACACTATGGTAAATGCAAAAAATCACAGAATGAATGAATGAATGAATGTTTAACGACTCCCCAGCACAAAAAATACATCGGCTATTGGGTGTCAGATTATGGTAAATACAAAAATAATGTTAGGATAAGGCTTGACATAATGAAGTTTGTTCGTGACAGCAACGTACCAGTCATCTTGTCAAGTCGAAAAGATATATATATATATATATATATATATATATATATATATACTCTTCAAAAAAAGAAACGCATAACTGGTATATGTTAGGATTGGATTGCAAATTTATAGCATCATATCTTTGCTCAATACCAGAGCAGTAAAATTGAAACTTGTTAAACATGATCAGATCATCACTTGGAATGAAATCGTCTATCAAATCAATGGATTAGGCCACCGTATCAAGGTCACAGTCATGGACACTAATATCGAGTATGAGCCCCATGAGCAGCAATGATGGCTTGGCACCTCCTACGCATGGAATCAAATAATGCTTGAATCACAGGCTGGGGAATTGTCGCCCATGTGTGTTGCAAAGCCTGGAACAGCTGGGGTAGCGTTTGTGGCGCAGGGTTACGTTGCCGTAAACGTCGATCTAGTTCATCCCACAGGTGCTCGATGGGGTTAAGATCAGGTGATCTTGAAGGCCATGGCATCACTCCGACATTGTGTTGATTCAGGAAGTATGTTGTTATACGTGCGCTATGTGGTCGTGCATTGTCGTGCTGAAAGATGACATTTTCTGCGTTGATGAAAGGTATGGCGTGACGCTGGAGAATTTCGTTGCAGTAACGTTGGACTGTTAGATGACCTGGGACATGTACAAGGTCTGATCTGCCAGTGTAAGTGATGGCCGCCCATACCATAACACTCCCCCCTCCATATCCCCCCGTTACGTCGTCGGTAAACTCTAGCTCTGCCGTCGGCGCGTTGAAGCAGAAAACGCGACTCGTCGCTGAAATCCCACTCTTCGCCACTGCTGTCGACGCCATATCAGACAACGTCTGCACCATGTAAGCCGTAGACGCCTATGTTGCGCGGTTAAAATTATCCGTCTAGCTGGTCTTCTAGCTCGGATATTGGCTTCACGTAAACGGTTTCTTACGGTCTGGTCCGAAATTCTTCGCATCCCAGGTATGGCAGAAGTTGATGATGAAGCAGTTAGGAATCTGTCACATAAATGTCGTAGACGTATGTATCTGTCTTGCGCCGGTGTGGTAACTCTGGGACGACCGGATCTGGGGCGGTCACGTGACACTCCAGTTTGCTGATAACGGTGCCAAAGCCTAGATATTGTACTCTGAGATGTGTTGAAAAGACGTGCAACTGTTGATTGCGATTCCCCGACTTCCATCCGGCCAATTGCGTTGTTACGTTGTGGTTCTGTCAGCCTGGGCATAATTTCAACGTTACGTAGCGACACTATCGATAATGCGTGTGTGAATGTAACTCAATTTTCTGTCAAGGGGTAGTGCACGTGCTGTACGTGCATGATTTGTACGTGATAAATGTGAGCTCTGCAACCATTATTATGGATATTGTGAAAAACATATTTGCACATGCTGACGTCAAATCATGCGTTTTGTCAGCTTCAGAATTGCATGATGTCATATCCACTAGCTATAGAATAAGATAATACTAAAACATTCACTACTGTATTATTTCAAAATTAATGTTATGAAAAATATGCTCTATGCGTTTCTTTTTTTGAAGAGTAATATATATACTAATGTGTAAGTCACAAGGAATATATTTATAAATGTCGTCAGCTTAAACTGCTGTAAATAATGTTATTGTTATTGACATTTTTGCACGTTTTGCTTTACTTCCTGGGATAACTGACCTGTCACTTCGTGTCGACCGTGTATCAACAAGAAGTCTCACTTTGCTAGATGTGAATTTTCATGTTACATTTTGTGTCATTTCTAAATAATAAAATGCTGGGTTTTAAAAAAAAATGGCAAACCAGGTAAGGCAGCGCGGCATTTTTCTTGCCGTCGACACCGTAAGATTTTAGGGGCATAACGGCAAGTAAGGACGGCACCTACGGCAATTGCCGTCAGTGCCGTGGTGAAATTCGAACCCTGAACTAAGTGACGATCGCCGGCAGTAGGGGCGTATAGTAGCATGGATGGACCAGTTTCGGTGAGCATAAGCATTCGATTCTAAATCATATAAATATTTATGAACAGACAGTTGTTATTCAAATAGCTACCTTTTCATTAGTATTTCCACGCTTCAAATGAGCACCACACTGGTCACTATGTAGTAAAGATCACCGCACGTGCGTCAAAAACTGTAGCATGCATCAGCAGTAAATAGTGTTAACTACGTAACCTGTTTCGGTGAGTGAAACATTTAGTGGTATAGCGTACAGCCAAAACTTTCCAACACCAAACTTTTCAGTGTTTTATCAAAACATGTATGTTGTTCAACAAAACATGTACTTATAATAATTTCTAAAAAAAAAAAACATTTCAAATATTTTAAGACAAATTATAAAATGGAAAGAAAAAAAGAAATGTTTTATTTAACGACGCACTCAACATATTTTAGTTACGGTTATATGGCGTCAGACAAATGGTTAAGGACCACACAGATTTTGAGAGGAAATCGGCTGTCGCCACTACATGTCCTACTCTTTCCGATTAGCAGCAAGGGATCTTTTATTTGCGCTTCCCACAGGCAGGATAGCACAAACCATGGCCTTTGTTGAACCAGTTATGGATCACTGGTCGGTGCAAGTGGTTTACAGCTACCCATTGAGCCTTGCGGAGCACTCACTCAGGGTTTGGAGTCGGTATCTGGATTAAAAATCCCATGCCTCGACTGGGATCCGAACCCAGTACCTACTAGCTTGTAGACCGATGGCCTGCCACGACGCCATCGAGGCCGGTAATTACAAAATGGAGTCATCGAGAACCAATGTTAACAGACAGCATTTTAGAAAAACGAATATACCAATTATGATGTCTTGCAATTGTGTTAAAAGTTGAAGAAATGAATAGTTATAATGGTAAAATTGTTTGGTTAACAAATTAAGCTGCATTCTGAGTTTTAATAAATATATAAACAGATATCCAGAAATATATTTATGTTAAAACATATAAGGACCATATATTTTTGGCAAGTATCTGTAAAGAGAGTTTTGCCATCAGACGCCGTGACACTCATGTGACTTCAATAACAAAATAGCAGTACAGCTAAGAACAGACAAAAATAGTTTTTAAAAATAAGTTTTCTTTCAAATAACAGTCTTCGAAAATAATAGAAAAAAATGTATTAAGAAATGTGCCGTGTTTATGAGTGGGTTAAGTTCGATCTTGCTTTCTTTGCTCGTTTTAACTTTATTTTTACGAACATTTCTGTGAATGTAAAAGACATTTGCTTACTTTCCCCATGCAAAAGTCAACGACGTCAGAAATCTTTAAATGTACGTACTGTTGAGCACAAACGACGAAACCACCGAAACAGGGCCCTCACCGAAACAGTCCCACGGACGATAATAAGGTATCGTTAAAGACAACAAATTTAGTTTTCTATAAATAAATAAAAAATAAATTGTGACGGGACATAAAAGTGACACTTTCTGTAGAAAGACCCATATACTGTTCCTATTTAAAGGTAGTTAGGCATATATAAAAATGTATACAATGAAACACACACATTAAAGCCATTGAACTGTTCAGGATGTCTTTAAAAGTTCTTTATGTATCAGTTTACCTGCGTTTTACCGGTACCGAATATCCAATGCGCCGCCAATGAAACTACGTTAGCGACAACAAAACCACCGATCTACGTCGGCAAATCGGAAAAGCATTAGGATCGTTTCCTATTATTACGTCAGCACCTCACATCACCAGACAGCATCGAGAGAGAAACTCTGGTTCGAAACGACCAGGCATATCAACATAACTTTAAGAAAGTAATACGAAATGTTTATTAGCGACGCTCTTAACACGTCATTTTAAAAACGTATACATAGCGACAGACATACGCTTATTGACTACAGATAGGTGATTAGACAGGAAACCACGGATTACTGTTTTCCATTAGCAGCAAAATATATTTTATATGCATCTTCCCACAGACAGAGTAGAGATACGTTTAAGGTGTATTTTGAAAAACAAATGCGCTACGGATGAGTCCATCAATACATCTATAGAAATATATATCTACATGAATACTTACACAAAACAGTGATTGTGACTTCGTTGCTTGCAACGTTGTTAGTAGATATGCACTGCCATTGTCCTCCATCTTGAATATTTGCATCGTATAATATAAGGCCTACTACATAATAGTTTTTTCTAGCATTATAATCCCATTGTATTTGTCCACTATGGTAACAACAATTACCTTGTAATAAATTACGTGGACAACTTGAGCTTTTCTGCTGTGTCTGACACAATATTTTAATAGCTTGCTGTCCATGTGGTATTCGTGTAAAATGTATCATGGTATCATAGTTATATGGGTCATAGACAATGCATATTAATTCCACTTGATCCCCCTTCTTCACGACATGCCTGCCGCTACTTTTGTATATAAAAAGACTTTCTCCTGAAAATAAATAGATACAGAAATAAAATATTAAAAACTCTCAAAGATATAAACAATATAAGCGTGGATTTGTTTTCTTTTTCTTCTTCTTTGTTTTTTTTTTTTTATTGTTGTTGTTGTTGTTTTTTGGGGGATGGGGGGTGGGGGGGTGGGGTCTTTTTGTGTGCTTGTCTAGCTTTTTTCTGCAAGAATTTCTGTGGTGTTTTCTTTTCTTGAACCTGTTAACAACTACACCATAGATTTGTGTCCTCAGGCACGGCGGAAGCAGGTAGGCATTGGAGGAGGGGGATATAAAACTAAAATGAAAATTCCTGCATTCTACAAGTAAATATCATCTCTACCTTAAGATTTACTACTAATATTTTTTTATTCAGAATTATTGCTTGCCCCCCCCCCCCCCTAACCCCCCTCCCGCACCGCCGTGCCTTGTCCTGTATGTTATCATCATTGGGAAAACAGGCTGGAAACAACAAAATTTCATTTAATTAATTTCTTAAACAAAATAATTCTTTGAAATTAAAGAATAAAACAAACATCTCCAATCCAAAATTAATTAAAGTAATTAAAACAAAATAAAACAAAAACAATTTTGAAAAAAAACAAAACAATACGAATAAAAAACTACAAAAAACCCAACATACGGCAACACAAAACGAATACTACTACTACTACTACTACGACTACGACTACGACTACGACTACTACTACTACTACTACTACTACTACTACTAAAACTTATAGATAAACACAAAAACGTTAGTGTTACAAATCAACATTAAGCAGATCCATATAAAAAATTGCAAAACAAGTGAACTGTTTTTATCTCGTTTATTTAACTTCCTGGTCCCTGACATTCAATACAGCACAGTATGTGTGGATGTTATTTATTATGACTAGGAGCAAAGACTGACTGCTTGGTAGAGAGAAAACACTACGGGGAGGACGCGATACGCTACGTATCCAGTTGCACGGATTGCGATACGATAGTACGTATCCAGATACACGGGTTGCGATACGATAGTACGTATCCAGATACACGGGTTGCGATACGATAGTACGTATCCAGATACACGGGCTGCGATACGATAGTACGTATCCAGATACACGGGCTGCGATACGATAGTACGTATCCAGATACACGGGTTGCGATACGATAGTACGTATCCAAATACACGGGTTGCGATACGATGGTACGTATCCAGATACACGGGTTGCGATACGATGGTACGTATCCAGATACACGGGTTGCGATACGATGGTACGTATCCAGATACACGGGTTGCGATACGATGGTACGTATCCAGATACACGGGCTGCGATACGATAGTACGTATCCAGATACACGGGCTGCGATACGATAGTACGTATCCAGATACACGGGTTGCGATACGATAGTACGTATCCAGATACACGGGCTGCGATACGATAGTACGTATCCAAATACACGGGCTGCGATACGATAGTACGTATCCAGACAGTTGATGGCGATACCATACTCATCTCGATTCTTACTGACACTGGCCCTACTACTTATTAGGCAATGTGAAATATGTTTTGTAGTTATACCCTTTGAACTGCATATCGCTTACATCATCTAGCTTTAGGTATCAAGTTTATTAAATCCATTGTGTTTCTGGTCGTCCGGATATTTGTAGGAGGTCAACATTCATTTTAAGTAAAAGAGAAACTGTACTTACGTAGCTTGGGAATTAGATTAAAGCTGTATCCTAACCGTACGCGTTTCTAAAAAATAATCGCTCGTATCGCTTGCGTCGCTCGCGTACGTTTAGGATACAACTTAAGATCGGTGACTTAAGACATGCACTGCATATTATCGCCCTTTAGCCGAACCCTCTATAAAAAGTTTGTTTTGTTTAACGACACTACTAGAGCACATTGATTTATTAATCATCGGCTACTGGATGTCAAACATTTGGTATTTTCGACATATAGTCTTAGAGAGGAAACAAGCTACTTTTTTTTTGTTGAAGCAAGGGATCTTTTATATGCACCATACAACATACAGGGTAGCACATGCCACGGCTTTTGATTTACCAGTCGCGGTGTACTGGCTGGAACGAGAAATAGCCCAATGGGCCCACCGACGGGGGATCAATCCCAAACCGACCGCGCATCAAGCGAGCGCTTTACCACTGGGCTACGTCTCGGCTATAAGTCGTTACCAAATTTCAAATCATTATTATTATTATTATTATTATTATTATTATTTTATTTTATTTTCTAAATTTATTAATAATGTTTTAAAAAATTAAACTGTTCATAAATCGATTCATGAAAAGTGTGTGTCTGTATGTGTGTGTGTGTGTGTGTGTGTGTGTGTGTGTGTGTGTTTGTGTGTTGTTTGCGCGCGCGTGTGTGTGTATGATGCGTGTTAGTGTGTTGTTTTCGTGTGTGTGAGGTGTATTTGTGTTGTTTTTGCGCGCGCACGTGTGTGTGTACGTGCGTGTGTGTGTGTGTGTATGTGTTTGTGTGTGTGTGTTAGAGGTGTTCGGCATTCTGTCGTGGTACGTACCGGTACGTTTTTTACTGTACCGGTATACTTCGGGACTTTCCCTGGACGATGACTTTACGGAGATTTCCGAGAAATAAATTATCAGTGTCATGAAACAAAATACATAATTTCGAGAAATTATTTAAAAAACATCCAATGTTAATGATTGTTTGTGTTTCATTAACAAATCTTTGAAAAAATAACGGAATTTCCCAAAGTATCTAGAATCTCAAAACGTCACTAACAAAAACATGGTAGATGTCGACTTTGGTGTTCGCAACAAACGTGCGATATTGGTCATTTGCAGGGCTCACTCTGTTGTTCGTCAAAGTCGCAAATTACGAAAACTATTAAAAATTGGCAAAATAATTTTCGATTTGGCGAAAAAAATTAAGAAAGTTTTTTAACGTCGATGTTTAGTCACCAAACATGCTTTCAGCCAATTTTGTTCGACAGATACGCCTCGCGGTATGCATAAGCGCCATTTGCATGTCCGGGTGACAGTCTACTATTCAATAGTGAACTGCTTCTCGTAAAGCTACAAAATGCGATCAAATAATAAGAAATACTGTTCAAAACATGTTGCATTGTTGATACTGAATGTTTTATTAATAGCTACAACAAGGTTTACTTTTTTATTTGTCACGTTTCTAGCATTTTGTCGTATCAGATAATGTTGTAAACTCTAGGTCACGTGGTTGAGTTCATGTTACTGAAGTGGGTGCGTTGATGAGGATTACATATTGTTTCTCACATATACACAATCATTATTAGTTGAAATGTTCAAAGTTTACAGATTTAATTTTAAACATATTCAATGGGGGAATTATAATTTATTGATGTTATGTCTACTTATATAATATTAGCACAGGCATGATACATCCCTCCGCCCCTGGTAGATAAACATACAAAAGTCTCGGATCACGTTGCAATGAATTTATAAAACTGAACAAGTTTTTTTCCAGTTGTAAAAGTCTGAAAGACAGCCACACGCCAGTGTTTTGAGAAGAACAACATATACTCTTCAAAAAAAAGAAACGCAAAAGGGTACAAATGGGTTATAACTCCGATTTTATGTTTCCTACCGGTTCATGCTTTGTGAATATAAGGTCATTGCATGTCCCAAACACATTCCCACGGTTACATTCGATAAAACGCAGCTACTGTACAATAAAGTTCCAAAATGTGAATATTCGCAAAAATGCAGCCACGTGCAAACCATGTCACCACTGCACGTGCGTTGTCTGCACGTGCAACATGAACACCGACAGTATAAAAGTGCAGGGTGTTCGCTTGCCTGGCCTCTGTATCTGGCCGACAGTTGACAATCCAGGACATGCCACGTCTCAGTGAACCGCAGAGAAACAATGCCATCGGCCGACTAGACGCAGGCGAATCCAGAACGGCCGTTGCCAGGGCATTCCATGTGTCCCCAAGCACCATCTCCAGACCGTGGGACCGTTACCAGCAACATGGATCAACACGTGACCTCCCTAGATCCGGTCGATCACGGGTCACTACCCCCGGGCAGGACCGCTACATCCGGGTACGCCACCTTCGGGAACGATTGACTACTGCCACCTCCACAGCCGCAGCAATACCAGGTTTGAGCAGGATATCCGACCAGACCGTACGGAACCGCCTACGTGAGGTAGGAATTCGTGCCAGACGTCCAGTTCGAGGTGTCATCTTAACACCACAACACCGTCGACTCCGACTGCAGTGGTGCCAGATTCATCGACAATGGCCTCAACTGCGATGGAGACAGGTGTGGTTCAGTGACGAGTCCCGATTTCTGCTCCGACGTCATGATGGAAGATGTCGCGTGTATAGGCGTCGTGGTGAACGTTATGCGGCAAATTGCGTGCAGGAAGTGGACAGATTCGGCGGGGGTAGTGTCATGGTGTGGGCAGCCATCTCACACACTGGCAGAACTGACCTGGTCCACGTGCAGGGCAACCTGAATGCACAGGGCTACATTGACCAGATCCTCCGGCCACACATCGTTCCAGTTATGGCCAACGCCAACGCAGTGTTCCAACATGACAACGCCAGGCCTCACACAGCACGTCTCACAACGGCTTTCCTACAGAACAACAACATTAATGTCCTTCCTTGGCCATCGATATCACCGGATTTGAACCCAATTGAGCATCTATGGGACGAGTTGGACCGACGCCTCCGACAGCGACAACCACAGCCCCAGACCCTGCCCGAGCTGGCAGCAGCCTTGCAGGCCGAGTGGGCCACCATCCCCCAGGACGTCATCCGTACTCTGGATGCTTGAATGGGCAGGCGGTGCCAGGCAGTTGTCAACACACGCGGAGGCCACACCCGGTATTGACTCCAGATGACCTTGACCTTGGTGGTGTGTCCTATCACTTACTCACAATGGACTAGAGTGAACTGTGAACAATCCTGCAACATTTGGTAATTATCGGACTCACCATTCAATAATTAAATCAATTCTCCAAATGTTACGACAATGTGGTTTTGCGTTTCTTCTTTTGAAGAGTATATAATGACGTTTGCTTTGTCTTTGTTTTGAGTGACTGGCTATAATCTTGACTTGGATACCAAAACAATTATAAGCAGTATTCAGTTTAAACATGCATATAACTTAGAAGGGGAGTTACGTACTAAAATTAAAAAATCCACGAAAGCCCAACTATCTCATTTGTATCCATAAAATAAAATACTGTCAGTGTGGCTATTTTGTTTCTAAATTGTTTTTCTTCTATAAAAATGAATTCATTACCAAAGAGATTAAAGATGCAGGTCCATAGCACATAGCTTATATATATGGCCCATTGGGCCTGTGGCATTGACACGATATTTGGAGGGTTGGGTACGTATGCAGAGCCTCTAGTGGAGTGGCACAGGTTACATGTTTTATCTTTATATAGAGCAGAACAAAAACATTGGCTACTGAATGTCAAACGTTTGGTAATTTTGATATATAGTCTTAGAGAGGAAACCCACTACACTTTCTCATTAGTAGCACAACCACGACCTTTGCTATTCCAGTCGTGGTGCACATACGCAAATAAGAAATAGCCCAATGAGGCACCGACTGGGATCCATTCTAGACCTACCACGTGTCCGACCGAGTGTTTTACCACTGGGCTACGGCCCATCCTAGACATCAGGGACCATCCAAATACTATGTAACGCTGGAGGGGTGGGTGGGTGTGTACGTTTTGTAGCGTTACACTATTTTTTATTACTAATATTTTTTTAATTATTATTTTATTTTTATTTTTTGGTCATAAAAGCTATGTCACGGCAACACTGTTTAAACTTTAACGTATAGCGTAGGTAGTAATAGCTAGTTGAAAACACAAAACAATGATTATCAATCGATTTGAAATACGTGTGCTAGTAAAGGTAGCTTAAAACGTATGTCCCAAATGTCCGATTGTTACTCTGTAGGCAGTGATGGTTTGGTTGGACCTGTTCTCAAGTAACTCATTCCATCATAGTGGTTAGCCCAAGAAGGCCTACTCTGCTGTTCTAGAGCTAAACGAACATTTGGACAGTTACAGCCGCTCTCTCAGTCGGAGATAACGAATACACATAATTTCTGTCTACCACCGGGCAGGCAAAGATTCGCGCTCTAATACCACAATGATCCTATGTTTGACGTTAAATATCATTACAATGATAATAATTGAGTTCGCGATAACAAATATTTCACATATTAATCACTAATGCACTAATGTTTCTAAACAAGAACAGGAAATAAATTCAGTAATCCAGATAATAATGACTGGAATTGACACACTACATGATTTATTCAGACATTCATAGCTTTATGGAGTTTATTCTTGAAACTAAATTGATGTTAAGACGATTTAACTTGAACTAACTTGAACAATAATACATTGTAGCAAACTGAAAACATAAAGGGACCTGTTTACCTGGTTCATCAACTGAAATAAAAGTAGCTATATAAAAGTTCCTGGTAGTTAATAGCTACTGGTATAATTAAAATGGTGATAATAGAATACATTCGTTTAAACTTTGTCATTTTCATTATTTTTCCAGATCAACGGAAATGTTAACTACAGAATTCATTCATCTGTTATGTGTATTTCATTTACATTATCAAGTCTTAAAATACAGCAAGACTCCACAACTATATTCTACCTACAAGTATTAGCTATTCTCTAAATGAGATGCTTAGTCCTGCTTAATGGTGTTACTCAAATTTAGGGGGAAATATATATATATATATAGAGAGAGAGAGAGAGTAAACTGAATCAGTCAAAATCTCTACTGGTAGGCATTTAATTGTAGTATGTCATATTTGTTTGGCACATAGATGACATTGTATGTTGAGAAATTATTGTATCATTGATTCGCAGTATGATGTCATTACTAATGTGGTATACCGTGGTACATTACAAAAAACCGCGGTATACGGTGGTACGTGGGTTTTTTTCGCGGTACCCAACCCGTGTGTGTGTGTGTGTGTGTGTGTGTGTGTGTGTGATATTTGTGTGTTGTTGCTTGCATGTGTGCGCACGCGGGTGGTTTGTTTGTGTGTTGTTTGTGGTGCATGTGTGTGTCATGTTCGTTTTTGTGCACGTGTTTATTGTGTTTGTGTTTGTGTGTGTGTGTGTGTGTGTGTGTGCGCGCGCGCGCGTGTGTGTCTGCATGTGTATGGTGACTGGTTATAAGTCATATATGGGAAATGAACATTTGATATTCCGTAGTTTTGATGAAATGGTTTTGTATCGTGCTCGTATACTTGACTCATTCATTTATTCTGAAGAGGCGTCCTCCGCCGTGTGAGCACTGCCAGTATACTGTGACAACTTGGGTCACAAATTGGTGGAGTGCAATCATCTCAAGCAGACGAGAAAAAAATATATTTTGTAGGAGACATGTGATGGAATCATTTCGATTCCATCCATATTTGTTTTGAAATTTAACAGAGCTACCGAATTTTGTTTTGAAATTTAATTTAGTTGTAGTAATATGTATATGTTTCACTGCTATTTACGCTGTGCTAAGAGTGTGTGTGTGTGTATGTATATGTTTCACTGCTATTTACGCTGTGCTATAAGTGTGTGTGTGTATGTATATGTTTCACTGCTATTTACGTTGTGCTATAACTGGGTGTATGTATATGTTTCTCTGCTATTTACGCTGTGCTATAAGTGTGTGTGTGTATGTATATGTGTCTCTGCTATTTACGCTGTGCTATAAGTGTGTGTGTGTGTGTGTGTATGTATATGTGTCTCTGCTATTTACGCTGTGCTATAAGTGTGTGTGTGTGTGTGTGTGTATGTATATGTGTCTCTGCTATTTACGCTGTGCTATAAGTGTGTGTGTGTGTGTGTGTGTATATGTATATGTGTCTCTGCTATTTACGCTGTGCTATAAGTGTGTGTGTGTGTGTGTGTATGTATATGTGTCTCTGCTATTTACGCTGTGCTATAAGTGTGTGTGTGTGTGTGTGTGTATGTATATGTGTCTCTGCTATTTACGCTGTGCTATAAGTGTGTGTGTGTGTGTGTGTATGTATATGTGTCTCTGCTATTTACGCTGTGCTATAAGTGTGTGTGTGTGTGTGTGTATGTATATGTGTCTCTGCTATTTACGCTGTGCTATAAGTGTGTGTGTGTGTGTGTATGTATATGTGTCTCTGCTATTTACGCTGTGCTATAAGTGTGTGTGTGTGTGTGTGTATGTATATGTGTCTCTGCTATTTACGCTGTGCTATAAGTAAACATTTAATCTTTTGTATTGATGTTGTTCATCATTTCCTTGATGCACATTTCTGGCCGGGGTGTCCTTAAACATTGATTGATTGATTGATTGATTGATTGATTGAATCATTCGTTCATTCATTAATTCATGTGATATTACGCATGAATACGCTAACCTCATCTGGGCATATTAGCAGGTCAAACTACATTTTACCTTCAATATTTTCGTACATGTAAAAAAACAAATCCTGCTTAAGCTACTATAAACATTAGGAATACCAGAACCACATGGTTGACACACATTAATATTCTAAGGGAAAAAAATGTAATTAATATTCAGTTTTATTCATTAAAAACCTTGTTAGCAAGGGACATGATTAAATGTCTGTGAAATCAGGAATGGTCCTTCAAAAGTGATGACTGTGATTTCTTCATGAAGTATAATCATGAAGAAAACACTTTAAGATATATATATCTAGTTGTAGCATAACGTGATCATTAAAATTATACTAATGAAATGTATGGAATTTTTTTCAATCCGACACCAAAATATTGCCTTACGCGTTTCTCCATACGTTCTATTATTTGGCGTTATCACCCTATACTGTCACAGAGGCAGAAACAACTTGCGTCTTGTGGCTTGTTATGATATGTTTTGTCAGCAGACAAATGTTAAAGGCTTTTTTAACGACACCACTAGAGCACATTAATTAGTTTTATTATCGGCTTTTAGATGTCAAACATTTGGTAATGTTGACAAACAGTATTCGAGAGGAAACCTGCTAGATATTTCCATTAGTAGCATGCGCTTTTTATCTTCACCATCTCATAGCCATGCTAACACATACCACGGCCTTTGATATACCAGTTGTAATGCACTGACAGACAGAATGGACAAGACAGAATGCGCATCAACTGGACGCTTTATCACTGGACTACGTCCCGCTCGCTGTCAGCGTACAAATGCAAATCACCCTTTACCCACTATTATCATCGGATGTAGACAATGAATCTGAGATAACAACTATCACACTATTGGAAGTAATGTAGTCCACTTTAACCCATTGCGAGTTAACAACAATCGGATCTGAAAGCAGCTCCGACGACCGACTAACATAAGATGATATATGGTAGTCAGGTCAGGTAACGTTTTTCACGTGCATATATACCACTAAGGTTTCACGCACGCCTGTCACGGGCTTAATCTCTGACTTTCGCCAGTAACTAAGTCCGGGACGGGGGGGGGGGGGGGGGGGGGGGGTACGTTTGAGGTGGGCTGAATTTGGAATAAAAAATTAGTGGTCGGTCAAAGGCCTAAGTCCTACAGAGAGTAATCTGCTGTATCCTACACATGTCTGGACTAAGAAATTAAAACCAAAAATATTTTTGAGTGCTCGGCCTAAAAGGTTTTGAGGTGATTTGAGAAATTGAACGGGCGCCAAATTAAAGTGCGTTGGACTGTTTACAAAAGAAATAAACATAAAAATTTAAAGTCCAATAAGCCCCAAAAAGGAGGTTACCTGTCCTAGGTAAGGTTGTTACGTCGGCGAGGCTGGAGTATCCCGGAGGTTCGGCAGCAGACGTTGGCGTTTTCGCAGAGTACGAACTACTGTACCGTAGTCGGGGCCGCAGACCGCTCGGATCATTTTATATAGATTCCGGTTGTCCAACTTGCTGTGAAGTATGGCTTGTCTGTAGGTCTGCTCCTTCTTGTGCGTGACGACTACGGTGTGGTGAGTGCCGAACACCTTGTTGTGCAGTTCGTACTGGCTGCCGTCCTCCAGGGTTCTCCAGTCGCGTTGAGGTAACTGCCCCTAAGCGACTTCTGGTCTGTCGTGTCCCCCTGCTTGTATTGGTGAAGATATTGCCTCAGTCCGTATTCTGCAACGGTCCACTCGTCTTCCTCGGGGGGGGGGGGGGGGGGGGTTGACTACCGGCGCTGGTGGCTTGGCCTTGGCTGGCTCGACGGTCAGTGATGTTGCCTTCCTCTTCAGTGGCGTAACAACAAGTCCTGGTGCCGACTCAACGGGAACGGTCTGTAAACTCGACCGCTGCACCGGAGTTGGCGTCCGTGGAGTGGAAGTCGGTTGGACCGCCCTCTGGGCCTGGCACATCGCAATGTCCAGGCTCGAGTATGGCTCATCCGGGGATGCGGGCGCCGATGACAGTCGCGTCCTCTTCGGCGAAGTCGGTGGGGGCGGCGACGCAGAAGGACCCGCCGGTGGTGGTAGAGCCGCCGGCTTTGGATCCTCCCGAGACGCCCCTGGCGCACGTCTCCTCCTCCCTCCTCTTCTCGTCTTCTTCACCGAGTCGCCATACACTAAGGTCACGGTTCCCCGTGACCCCGTGTACGCGACTCGGAACTCCAAAAGTGCCCCAAAAGAAGCAATCATTCCCCCCAGGTGTGTGTGTGTGTGTGTGTGTGTGGGGGGGGGGGGGGGGGTAATTCGAGAGCGCAAGTCGTGACGTCTTGTCTCATCGTGAGCTAGAGTTAAAGTGATATATGGTAGTATCAGTTGTATTAAACACTAAATCAAAAGCCTACATGGAGACATATGTTAGGTCATAGTTTTATCGTCACAGTTTATGGTACTGGTACAGCGTCAGCAACATCACTAGTATATGCAAAAGTAGTAGTAGTAGTAGTAGTAGTAGTAGTAGTAGTATTAGTGGTGGTAGTAGTATTAGATGCAGTGGTAACAGTGATATTTGTTATTATTATTGTATTATTATTATTACTACTACTGCTACTACTACTACTGTTACTACTGCTACTACTACTGCTGCTGCTGCTGCTACTGCTACTGCTACTGCCACTGCTACTGCTACTACTACTACTACTGCTACTACTGGTACTGATACTATTACTACTACTGCTACTCTGCTACTGCTACTACTACTACTACTACTGCTGCTGCTGCTACTGCTACTGCTACTGCTACTGCTGCTACTACTACTACTACTACTGCTATTACTGCTACTGCTACTATTACTACTACTGCTACTCTGCTACTGCTACTACTACTACTACTACTACTACTACTACTACTACTACTACTACTACTACTACTACTACTACTGCTGCTGCTTCTGCTGCTGCTGCTGCTACTACTACTACTACTACTATAATGATAATTATATCATCATTTCTATAAATTGCACTTAGAAATTGAACATTTCCCATATGTTTTGTAAACAGTCTTGTTACATCAAGACAAACTGGAATAATAGACAACAGGACGCTCTTAAAATGTAGACTGGTACGCGGCGTTTACAGTCTTGTGTGCACAAATGGGTCGTGAATAAGGACAAATGTTTATGAATAATATATCATGCTCAGCAGGGCGTGTCATTCACAATTATACATTTGTATAATCTTCAAGCTTTGGCCTACTTTATCATTGGCTTTGTTAGGTTATGATTATTCATCCATGCATTACGAGTCACGTTCCCTTCTACAGCGCCGTCATGGACGACAACGTGTTTACAGACGCCGCAGTGAACGTTTTGCCAACAACTGTGTCGCCCAAGTTGACAGATTCGGTGGATGGAGTGTCATGATGTGGGGAGCCATCTCATACACCGGCAGAAGTGAAGTTGTGTTCGTACAAGGCGACCTGACAGCTGTACGCTACCGGGATGAAATTCTTCGCCGCCATATGCTTCCCATTTTGGATCAACAGACAGATCTCTTACAGCAGGACAGTTTTTGTCTACAGAATGAGAACATTAATGTGCTGCTATGGCCATCAATATCGCCAGATCTCAACCCCATTGAACATCTATGGGACGAACTGGACAGACGTGTACGCCAGCATGACCCGGAGCCTCAAACGATTCCGCAACTGTCACATGCACTGCAGGAAGAATGGGCTAGGATTCCACGTGCCCGGATTCAGAGACTCATTCAGTCTATGCCAAGGAGATGTCGCGCAGTGATTGCTGCTGTTGGTGGCCACACAAGGTACTGATTTCAGTGCCCTCGTACGACGCTGTTTGGTGACAAAAAACGCCTCCACTACCGCCAGTCCATAGCAAGTACATTGTCACATACTCATGCCAAATTAGACTGTGATACGATTATAAATAACGAAATTAAGCCACTTTGTATTAAAGAAATAATTCAATGAATATTTCGCCTATGCGTTTCTTTTTCGACAGAGTATATATATTCTTGCGCAAAATATACGAGTTTGATGCACGATCGATCTAGGATCGTTCCCCGTTGGTGGGCTCATTGGGCTATTTCTCGTTCCAGACAGTGATTCACAACTGGTGTAACAAAGGCCGTGGTATATACTATCCTGTCTGTGGGATAGTGCATATAAAATATCCCTTGCTGCTAATCGGAAAGAGTAGCCCATGAAGTGGCGACAGCGAGTTTCTTCTCTAAATATCTGTGTGGTCCTTAACCATATGTCCGACGCCATATAACCGTAAATAAAATGTGTTGAGTTCGTCGTTAAATAAAACATTTCCTTCCTTCCTTCCTTCCTCTCTCTCTGTATGTCTGTCTGTCTGTCTGACGATTGAGTCAACTTGCCGATTATGTGCTGCTAACTTATAGTAAAATAACTTCAAAATAGTACGACAATGTGCTGCTAACTTATAGTAAAATAACTTCAAAATAGTACGACAATGTTTAAATTAAGACATGCTGAAGACAATGACACTGCCCTCTTCATAGCCTGTCAAATAACAACAACAACAAGAACCGACTGAGTCGACTTGCTATAATTGGTTATGTGCTGCTAACTTATAGTAAAATAACTTCAAAATAGTACGACAATGTTTAAATTAAGACATGCTGAAGACAATGACACTGCCCTCTTCATAGCAAAACAAAACAAACAACAAGAACCGACTGAGTCAACTTGCTATAATTGGTTATGTGCTGCTAACTTAGATTCGACTATTTTAAATACATGTGGCAAACTATTGTATGCTACAGTGTAAGTCTTGATGTATAAATGAACGCGATAAAGCGGCAGATAAAAAAAAAAGCAAACTGCTTTTATCTCGATTATTTAACTTCCTGGTCCCCGAACTGCAATGAATCACGATATTTGTCAAGTTTGCGAATACCACGAGTAAAGAGCTGATAAGATGTTTATATGTCAGATCATAATAGATACAACGAGAGAATGTGTGTGTGTGAGCGCACGTTTGTTGGATGGACTGATGGATGAATGTGTCAATGAATTGATATATGGATGAATGGGTGGCGGAGGGAGAGACAGAGATAAAGAAAAAGAGAGGGGGAGAAAGCGAGAGAGATAGAGACAGAGAGAGAGAGAGAGAGAGAGAGAGAGAGAGAGAGAGAGAGAGAGAGAGAGAGAGAGAGAGAGAGAGAGAGAGAGGAGAGAGAGAGAGAGAGAGAGAGGAGGAGAGAGAGAGAGAGAGAGAGAGATGGGGAACGAGAAATAGCCCAATGGCCCACCAGCGGGTAACGATCCTAGATTGATCGCGCATCAAGCGAGCGCTGTACCACTGAGGGGGGGGGGGGGGGGGGGGGGGGCAAGGGTAAGAGTAGTAGTTAAAAGTTGTTATTGTTTACTTGGACAACTAGAGCACAACAACTAATTAAATATGTCAAACAACTCTGACTCGTAGTCATCAGAGGAAGCCCGCTACATTTTTCCATCAGCAGCAAGACATCTTTCATGTGCACTTTCCTACAGACAGCAAAGCACATATCACAGTCTTTGACCAGTTGTGGTGCACTTGTTGTAAGGAGGAAAACCACAATGAAGGGATCCACCGAGATGGTTCGATCCTGCGACGAAAGCACCGTAGGCGAGTGCTCAACCGACTGAGCTAAATCCTGCCCCCTGTAGTAGTAGTAGTAGTAGTAGTGGTAGTAGTAGTAGTAGTAGTAGTAGTAGTAGTAGTGGTGGTAGTAGTAGTAGTAGTAGTAGTAGTAGTAGTAGAAGTGGTAGTAGTAGTAGTAGCAGCAGCAGCAGCAGCAGTAGTAGTAGTTATAGTAGTAGCAGTAGTCGTAGTAGTAGTAGTAGTAGTAGTGGTAGCAGCAGCAGTAGTAGTAGTAGTAGTACTCGTAGTAGTAGTAGTAGTAGTAGTAGTAGCAGTAGTAGTAGTAGTAGTAGCAGTAGTAGTAGTAGTAGTAGCAGCAGTAGTAGTAGTAGTAGTAGTAGTAACAGTAGTAGTAGCAGTAGTAGTAGTAGTAGTAGTAGTAGTAGTAGTAGTAGCAGTAGTAGTAGTAGTAGTAGTAGTAGTAGTAGTAGTAGTAGTAGCAGTAGTAGTCGTAGTAGTAGTAGTAGCAGCAGTCGTCGTAGTAGTAGCAGCAGCAGTAGTAGTAGTAGTAGTAGCAGTAGTAGTAGTAGCAGTAGTAGTAGTAGCAGTAATAGTAGTAGTAGTAGTAGTAGTAGTAGCAGGAGTAGTCGTAGTAGTAGCAGCAGTAGTCGTAGTAGTAGCAGCAGCAGTTGCAGTAGTAGTAGTAGTAGTAGTAGTAGTACTAGTAGTGGTGGTAGTAGTAGTAGTAGTAGTAGTAGCAGTAACAGTAGCAGTACCAACAACAGTAGTAGCAGCAGCAGCAGTAGTAGTAGTAGTAGTAGTAGAAGCAGTAGTAGTAGCAGTAGTAGCAGTAGTAGTAGTAGTAGTAGTAAGTAGTAGTAGTAGCAGTAGTAGTAGTAGTAGTAGTAGTAGTAGTAGTAGCAGTAGTAGTCGTAGTAGTAGTAGTAGCAGCAGTAGTCGTAGTAGTAGCAGCAGCAGCAGTAGTAGTAGTAGTAGTAGCAGTAGTAGTAGTAGCAGTAATAGTAGTAGTAGTAGTAGTAGTAGTAGTAGTAGTAGTAGCAGTAGTAGTCGTAGTAGTAGCAGCAGCAGCAGTAGTAGCAGTAGTAGTAGTAGCAGTAGTAGTAGCAGTAGTAGTAGTAGTAGTAGTAGTAGCAGCAGTAGCAGTAGCAGTAGTAGTAGTAGCAGTAGTAGTAGTAGTAGCAGCAGTAGTCGTAGTAGTAGCAGCAGTAGTAGTAGTAGTAGTAGCAGCAGTAGTAGCAGTAGTAGTAGTAGCAGTAGTAGTAGTAGTAACAGCAGTAATAGTAGCAGTTAAGCGTAGTAGCAGCAGCAGAATAGTGCAGTA